>NC_073416.1:4685236-4875236 GCF_028641065.1 Leucoraja erinaceus
GAAGAAGGGATTCGGCCCGAAACGTTGCCTATTTCCAGAAGGGTTTCGTCCCGAAACGTTGCCTATTTCCTTCGCTCCATAGATGCTGCCGCACCCGCTGAGTTTCTCCAGCATTTATGTCTACCTTCGTTTCTCCAGCATCTGCAGTTCCTTCTTGAACACGTTGGTAATGAACAGTCTGGGGAAGGGTCTTGACCCAACACGTCACCCATTCCTTCTCTCCAGAGATGCTGCCCGTCCCGCTGAGTTACTCCAGCATTTTCCGTCTACTCTTTAATTAACAAGGATGTCACAGTTGGGGGCTGAGTCAGGATCGTTGCTGCCACCAAGTGTAACGTCCCTGTCCCACTTAGGAAACCTGAACGGAAACCTCTGGAGACTTTGCGCCCCACCCAAGGTTTCCGTGCGGTTCCCGGAGGTTTTTGTCAGTCTCCCTACCTGCTTCCACTACCTGCAACCTCTGGCAACCACCTGCAACCTCCGGGAACCGCACGGAAACCTTGGGTGGGGCGCAAAATCTCCAGAGGTTTCCGTTCTGGTTTCCTAAGTGGGACAGGGGCATTAAAACCTGCGGTTCCCGGAGGTTGCAGGTGGTTGCCGGAGGTTGCAGGTAGTGGAAGCAGGTAGGGAGACTGACAAAAACCTCCGGGAACTGCACGGAAACCTTGGGTGGGGCGCAAAATCTCCAGAGGTTTCCGTTCAGGTTTCCTAAGGGGGACAGGGGCATAACTCTGTACTGGCAGTGGTGATATTTTTTTCTTAGTAATAGTTGCAGACCGATTTCAACCTCCGTTACAATTGCAGTTTGACATTTGCAGCATCAGTGACCTGAAATGAGATGTCCTCGTATATCATGCACATATGGAAAGGGTTGGAAAAAGATTATATTATTTGAGCATCTTGAAAGGACCGCTCTCACGACAGATGATGTATTGTTACTTTACAGTAGGCTGGTCAGACCTTGTGTGGCATGTTGCTGCCAAGTTGCACATTTGAGTCCCACAGCTGGGTCATCCAGTCAGCTGGCACTCATTCAGAATGGAGCTTTGAAGATAATATGCTGTATCGGGACCAAAGTTGTTGTGACGCTGTTAGTTTGGGCAACTTTAAAAAGATTTGGAGATAATCACAGATTTGCATGAAGAATCTGCCCTGGGACAACATCAGGTCTTTTAAGCAGCATTGTTTATTCATGAGAGATGGGTAAACTTTATCTACAACATGAGTCATGGTTGAGAAAGCTACAAAGCTGATGTTCTAAACCAGAAGAGTGAACGTCAAGCTTGTCAAAAACCCATTAGTGTTGGACTTCCTTCCCCTGATGAAGCTTCTCGTTCTTAACTGATTATCCCCACTCTGGCGGCCATTTTAATTGTGACTTCAATGGTTTCAGAAGAGTACACAAACAAACATGTTTGCAGATATGCACAAAGAGCTGAGGTAAGTTGGATGAGTTAGATGTGGCCCTTGTGGCCAAGGGGATCAGAGGGTATGGAGAGAAGGCAGGTATGGGATACTGAGTTGGATGATCAGCCATGATCATATTGAATGGCGGTGCAGGCTCAAAGGGCCGAATGGCCTCTACTCCTGCACCTAATTTCTATGTTTCTATGTTTCTATGTAACTCAGCGGGACGGGCTGCATCTCCAGAGAGAAGGAATGGGTGACATTTCTAGTCAAGAAACCTCACTCCAAAGACGTGTAGGTATTTAGATTAATTGGCTCGGTGTATGCAAATTGTCCGCAGTGTGTGTGTGTGTGTAGGATAGTGTTCGTGTGCGGGCAATCGCTGGTCGGCGTGGACTCGGTGGGCCGAAGGGCCTGTTTCCGCGCTGTATCTCTAAACTAATCCTATGCATAACCCATTCTCTTCAGAGATGCTGCCTGTCCCGCTGAGTTACTCCAGCGTTTTGAGTTTATCTTTGGTTTAAACCAGCGTCTGCAGTTCCTTCGTAAACATATTTGCAGTACAGACTGTTCCCAAATTGACAAGGAATTGTATAGGAATGGAAACGCTATCAGCAGTCGATAATGCTTAGGCATTCCCACAGTTTTCTCATTTGATCTATTGCAAGCTAACGTTCTTTCAGAGTCTTGGACTCCAGGCTATCACAATGGATAAAGATGCAGCCATGCCTGTTGTTGGCCGTGTTAGTTCCTAGTGTCCGTGTCGCTGAGTTCCGGGAGGGATGAGGTACTGGGGTTGCTCCATCTAGCAGGTCTCGCCAACTTCTTCGACAGGCGTATGTATGTGCAGAAAATTGCAAATGTCCTCCAATCTGGCTGCTGGTTGCATGAAAGCCAAAGTTAAAAAAAGTATTAAAAAAATTAGAAGAACTGAAAGGCGGTCACGGTGGCGCAGCGGTAGAGTTGCTGCCTTACAGCGAATGCAGCGCCGGAGACCCGGGTTCCATCCCGACTACGGGCGCTGTCTGTACGGAGTTCGCACGTTCTCCCCGTGGGTTTTCTCCGAGATCTTCGGTTTCCTCCCACACTCCAAAGACGTGCAGGTTTGTAGGTTCAATTGGCCTGGTGTAAATGTAAAAAATGTCCCTAGTGGGTGTAGGATAGTGTTAATGTGCGGGGATCGCTGGTCGGCACGGACTAGGTGGGCCGAAGGGCCTGTCTCCATGCTGTATCTCTGCACTAAACTAACTAGTGGATGTAACTCCCAATCATGTTTCCAATGGGGATTTTTTGGTGCAATTTGTTCCCAAATGGCTTTGTCTTTGGGTCTTAGAGACACAGCTACTTAATTCTGCTCCCAAATGAACCAAAGGTCCCGGATGCAATAATTGTATAAGTAGGACTTTTCTCCCCCATCCAAATTCTAGTTTATAGATTTGAAATGGATTTTGCAATCGTAAGAGCAGAAGGTTTCTTGTTTAATAAATCAATGGCATAACCTCTTAAGTTTAATAAATCAATGTCCAAACAGCAGGAAAAGACCGTCTTCTATCTAATTTTAACATCAGTGACCTGATTCACAGCGACCTCAAGCCCATTCCCTGTTCACTGCGGCTGAGGAAGGGTCTCCACCCGAAACGTCATCTATTTCCTTCGCTCCATAGATGCTGCCTCACCCGCTGAGTTTCTCCAGCTTTTTTGTCTATGCTGAACTAACAACCATCTTTTCAACTCGTTGGTTTCAAATTGGGAATGCCCACCATCTCCGGACAATATTTTTTCCATTGATCCTATCTATTAATTATTTGGTATCTTTTATCCCCTCCAAAGCGTACCTTATATTAGACAATAGGCAATAGACAAAAGGTGCACGAGGAGGCCATTCGGCCCTTCGAGCCAGCACCGCCATTCAATGTGATCATGGCTGATCATCCCCAATCAGTACCCCGTTCCTGCCTTCTCCCCATATCCCCTGACTCCGCTATCTTTAAGAGCCCTATCTAGCTCTCTCTTGAAAGCATCCAGAGAACCTGCCCCGTTCCTGCCTTCTCCCCATATCACCTGACTCCGCTATCTTTAAGAGCCCTATCTAGCTCTCTCTTGAAAGCATGCAGAGAACCGGCCTCTGAGGCAGAGAATTCCACAGACTCACCACTCTCTGTGAGAAAAAGTGTTTCCTCGTCTCCGTTCTAAATATTAATTTGCAAATCTAGACATGCTTATCATTGACGCAGCAAAATCAGTTTTGTGCATAAAGTCTTTCCAGAAGGATCGACATTTAGGAATAAAATCCGAGGCTGATGTTTTTATGTTCTCCCTATAGCTGCAGATCAACTGTGCCATGGTTATGTATTATTGTCTTGGGTATTAGACACAAAATGCTGGAGTAACTCAGCGGGACAGGCAGCATTTCAACCCCGAAACTTCACCCATTCCTTCTCTCCAGAGATGCCGCCTGTCCCACTGAGTTACTCCAGCTTTTTTGTGTCTATCTTCGGTTTAAACCAGCATCTGCAGTTCCTTCCTACACATTATTGTCTTGCATGTTACTGTTCAGGTATCCTTTAGCTTTCACTGAGCTGCGGAAATGATGTGCAATGATAAGGGAGACAAAAATGCTGGAGAAACTCAGCGGGTGCAGCAGCATCTATGGAGCAAAGTAAATAGGTAACGTTTCAGGCCTGAAAGGATTTGAGTATAGGAGCAGGGGGGTTCTACTGCAGTTGTACAGGGTCTTGGTGAGACCACACCTGGAGTATTGCATACAGTTTTGGTCTCCAAATCTGAGGAAGGACATTATTGCCATAGAGGGAGTGCAGAGAAGGTTCACCAGACTGATTCCTGGGATGTCAGGACTGTCTTATGAAGAAAGACTGGATAGACTTGGTTTATACTCTCTCTAGAATTTAGGAGATTGAGAGGGGATCTTATAGAAACTTACAAAATTCTTAAGGGGTTGGACAGGCTAGATGCAGGAAGATTGCTCCCGATGTTGGGGAAGTCCAGGACAAGGGGTCACAGCTTAAGGATAAGGGGGAAATCCTTTTAAAACCGAGATGAGAAGAACTTTTTTCACACAGAGAGTGGTGAATCTCTGGAACTCTCTGCCACAGAGGGTAGTTGAGGCCACACAGTTCATTGGCTATATTTAAGAAGGAGTTAGATGTGGCCCTTGTGGCTAAGGGGATCAGAGGGTATGGAGAGAAGGCAGGGATGGGATACTGAGTTGGATGATCAGCCATGATCATATTGAATGGCGGTGCAGGCTCGAAGGGCCGAATGGCCTACTCCTGCACCTAATTTCTATGTTTCTATGAAACCCTTCTTCAGACGTTTTCGGGCCGAAACCCTGAAGGAAATAGGCAACGTTTCGGGCCGAAACCCGGAAGGGTTTCGTCCCGAAACGTTGCCTATTTCCTTCGCTCCATAGATGCTGCTGCACCCAATAGTCAATAGTCAATAGTCTATTTAATTGTCACTGAGTTGTCCGCATTTAATTGTCCGCTGAGTTTCCCCAGCATTTTTGTCCACCTTCGATTTTCCAGCATCTGCAGTTCCCTCTTAAACACTTGCGCAACGATAAGTGCTGGTTGTCTAATTCCTGACTCTCTCTCTCTCTCTCTCTCTATTCCGCCCCCGCAGACAATTCAATGGCCACCAAAACAGGCGGCTGCTTCCCCTCGGCAGCCACGGTCACCCTGGAAGACGGGCGGAGCCGAGCCATGTCCGAGCTGAGCCCCGGCGACCGAGTCCTGACAGCGGACGCAGCCGGCAGAGTGGTCCCCAGCCAGGTGTTGCTCCTGCTGGACAAGGAAGGGGAGATGAGGGTCTCCTTCACCGTGCTGGAGACCGAGGACCCGCGGCGGCGCCTGGAGCTGACGGCGGCCCATCTCGTCTTCGTCTCCGACAACCACACGGACAGGGCGGAGGAATTCCAGCCCATGTTCGCCAGCACGGTGCGCGTAGGCCACTTTGTCCTCGTGAAGGAGGTCGACTCCAGCCGCTTGCGCTCGTCCCGGATTAGAGCGGTCTACGCGACGGAGGCGGTCGGCGCGTACGCGCCGCTGACCTCCCACGGCACGTTGCTGGTGAATAACGTCCTCGCGTCTTGTTACGCCGTGATACAGAAGCACCACTGGGCGCACCTAGCCTTCACGCCTCTCCGATTCTTCCACTCGTTGACTAATGTGCTACCGTCCTACCCCACGAGGCACGGCAACACCACGCTAGAGAACGGCATCCACTGGTACTGCAGGTTCCTCTACGGCTTGGGCAAGAGACTGCTGGACCAGGGAAAGTTTCACTCTTTATGAAGAGTTGTGGCAGCAGGGCTGACTTAGCCAGAGGGAGGTTCTGGATCGCAAGACAACCTTTTGCGTATCTGTGATACGCCAGGTTCATCCGCATAAGTACCTACATATTTTTTCAGCTTGAAGTGGTCTTGTACTGTACAAGGGAATTTCAGATACACAAAAAAAGCTGGAGAAACTCAGCCGGGTGCAGCAGCATCTATGGAGGAAAGGAAATAGGCAACGTTTCGGGCCGAAACCCGAAGGAAATAGGCAACGTTTCGGGCAGGAAGGAAATAGGCAACGTTTCGGGCCAAAACCCTGAAGGAAATAGGCAACGTTTTCGGGCCGAAACCCTGAAGGAAATAGGCAACGTTTCGGGCCAAAACCCAGAAGGAAATAGGCAACGTTTCGGGGCCTAAACCCTGAAGGAAATAGGCAACGTTTCAGGCCGAAACCCAGAAGGAAATAGGCAACGTTTCGGGCTGAAACCCTGAAGGAAATAGGCAACGTTTCGGGCCGAAACCCTGAAGGAAATAGGCAACGTTTCGGCCAAAACCCTGAAGGAAATAGGCAACGTCTCGGGCCGAAACCCTGAAGGAAATAGGCAACGTTTCGGGCCGAAACCCTGAAGGAAATAGGCAACGTTTCGGGCCGAAACCCGGAAGGGTTTCGTCCCGATACGTTGCCTATTTCCTTCGCTCCATAGATGCTGCTGCACCCGCTGAGTTTCTCCAGCATTTTTGTCTACCTTCGATTTTCCAGCAACTGCAGTTCCTTCTTGAACACAAGGGAATTTCAACTCCCCAGGGATAGAATATATTTTATGTGTCAGTAAATATGCATCCAGAATATATTTTTCTACGCCACATATATAACTTTTAATTGTCACCTCTGAATGTGTAGACATTGCGTCGTTAATGTAATCTTGGTTAAAGCAAACCAGTTTGGGGAATTGTTCTAAAGTTTATTTTTATACTTCTGAATTGTAATATAATTTTTGGGATAAAGTCAATATTAATAGAGTTGTCGCAGTATTTCTAATAATCATTGGAGTCTCTTATGTTTTGTTAATTTAATTTTGTTTTAATGGAACTAATGTGTCTCTAACACGTCTGTATTTTTTCGTCTCCACATTGCCAGGCATTGGGTCAGTGGCTTTTGCCCTCTCCTTGTGTCTTTGTCATTGCTTTTTACAGCGGGCATTTGAATATTTTTCCATGTGTATTTCTAACCTTGTTTCCTCTATTCTTCCTTCTTTTCCATCTTTCACTCTCCGTCTCTCCCCCTTCCTCCCTCTTTCTCTCTCCTCTGCCTTATTCTCACTTTCTTTCCCTCCTCCCTCCTTCCCTCCCTGTTCTCCGTCGCTTTCTGGTACCCCTCTCTCTCCTTTATTGACTTTTCTCCCTCCTTCTCTCTCTCCCTCCTCTCCCCCTCTCTCCCCGTCTCTCTCTCTCTCCCTCTCTCCCCCCCCCCCTCCCTCTCTCCCTCTCTCTCCCTCCCCCCTCTCTCCCTCTCTCTCCTCCCCTCTCTCTCCTCCCCTCTCTCTCTCTCTGCCCACCCTCTCTCTCTCCCCCTCTTGATCCCCCCTCTCTCTCTCACTCTCTCTCTCCCCCTCTCTATCCTCCCTTCTCTATCCCCCCTTTCTATCCCCACTCTCTCCCCAACTCTCTCCCCCTCTCTAATCTCTCTCTCCCCCCCCCTCTATCCCCCCTCTCTCTCCCCCAACTCTCCCCCCTCTCTAATCCCCTATCTAACCCCCCTCTCTCTCCCCCCACTCTCTCCCCCCTCTCTCCCTCCCCTCTCTATCCCCTCCTCTTTCTATCCTCCCCTCTCCCCCCAATCTCTCCCCCCTCTCCCCCCCTCTCCTCCCCCCCTCTCCCCCCCTCTCCCTCCCCCCACTCTCTCCCCCCTCTCTCTCCCCCCCTCTCTCCCCCCCTCTCCTTCTCTATCCCCCCTCTTCTATCCCCCCTCTCTCCCTCCCCTCTCTCCCCCCTCTCTATCTCCCGTTTCTATCCTCCCTCTCTATCCCCCCTCTCTCTCCCCCCCCTCTCTCCCCCTCTCTATCCCCTCTCTATCTCTATCCCCCTCTCTCTCCCTCCCTCCCCCTCCCTCTCTCCCCCCTCTCCTCTCTCCCCTCCCCTCTCTAACCCCTCTCCCCCCCTCCCCCTCTCCCCCCTCCTCTCCCCCCTCTCTCTACCCCCTCCCCCTCTCCCTCCCCCCTCTCCCCCTCCCCCCCTCTCTCCCCCCCCCCCCCTCCCCCCCCCCCCCCCCCCCCCCCTCCCCCTCCCCCTCTCCACCTCCTCCTCCCCACCTCCACCCCAATTATCATTCTCTGTCTCAGTCTCGTTTTCACACTCTCTGCTTTGCCTTCATATTTACTTCACCTCGTCAGGGTTGTACAGCAGAAAAACGGCCCTTCAGCCCATCACATCAGTGCCAACCATCATGCCCATCTATGCTAACCCTCCTTGCTTGCATCTACGCCATGCTCATCCACGTACCTATCCAGATATCTCTCAAACGTTGCCACTGTTCCTGCCTCAGCCACCTCCCGTGGCAGCTCATCCCGGCCACCAACTGCTCTCTGTGTGAAGGGTTGCCCCAGGGAACCCTCTGGCATGGAGTAACAATATAGGGGGTTTGGTGTGATTGCCAAATGTAACCAGAATGATCGAACACTCCCAGCATTAGCAAAGATACAAATCAGAACGTGTATTTTCCCAAAAAACAGCTTCACTGGACTTTACAGTTAATATTTTTGTCATGAAACTTGCCAATTGTCAAATGTATTCATCGCAGTTTTCCCACCATTCTAACTTGGTTCTCCAGCCTTGCTTTTAGTGCATCTTATTTAATCCTAAACCCTTCTATGTTCTCACCACAAAAATGGGAATGTGCGACTCAGCTCCTAGTTCTTCCCCCAGCTTCCTCCTTTCGGTGTGTATGTATTATTTATATTTCTTATGAATAATCTGTTTATCTCCTGATTTCTGCCGACGTCGAACGTTGCCTTTGCATTTATCCTGCTTGTTGCATTTGTCTGGCCACTATTGTCTTTCATCTGGCACGGTGGCGCAGCTGGTAGACCACCTCTCACAGCGCCGGAGACCCGGTTTGGACGCTGTCCGTGTGGAGTTTGCACGTTCTCCCTGTGACCGCGTGGGTTTCTTCAGGGTGCTCCGGTTTCCTCCCACATCCCAAAGACGTGCGGGTTTCAAGGTTAATTGCCCCCTCTGTAAAGTTGTGTAGGGAGTGGAGTGGATGCGAAAGTGCGATAACATAGAACTAGTGTGAATGATGGTTGGTATGGTCTCGATGGGCCAAAGGGCCATGCTGTACGTCTAAACTCTCTCTAAATATCTTTCATATTGTGTTTGGAATTGAATAAACATTCAATAATTTTGATTTGAATGAAATTGAATCAACCTGCTGATTGCACTGTAGCTGTGAACTTCTCCGTATGTACATTGGTATAATATTCCATGCGTTGTGTAAACTTCTGAACAGCAAGGAATCTGCACCACCCAAGCCACAATCTATTCACATTGCCAATGGATTCGAGGCCATCGGAGGAATACTACGAACTCACACTGAGACCAATGTGCAATTGCGAAGGATATTTTCTTGTTGCGTGTGTGTGTGTGTGCTAATCTCTCTTTCTGTTTCTCTCTTGCCCCCCCTCTTCTCTCTCTCTCTCACTCACTCACTCATTCACTCACTCACTCACTCACTCATTCACTCACTCATTCACTCATTCACTCTCACTCATTCACTCATTCACTCACTCTCACTCATTCACTCACTCATTCACTCACTCATCATCCCACTCACTCACTCATTCACTCACTCATTCATTCACTCACTCATTCACTCATTCACTCATTCACTCACTCATTCACTCATTCATTCACTCACTCACTCACTCACTCACTCACTCATTCACTCATTCACTCACTTTCATTCACTCATTCACTCATTTCACTCACTCACTCACTCACTCACTCACTCACTCACTCACTCATCACTCACTCACTCACTCACTCACTCACTCACTCACTCACTCACTCACTCACTCATTCACTCACTCACTCACTCACTCACTCACTCACTCACTCACTCACTCACTCACTCACTCACTCACTCACTCACTCTCACTCACTCACTCATTCACTCACTCACTCACTCACTCACTCACTCACTCACTCACTCACTCACTCACTCACTCACTCACTCACTCACTCACTCATTCACTCATTCACTCACTCATTCACTCACTCACTCATTCACTCACTCATTCACTCACTCACTCACTCACTCACTCACTCACTCACTCACTCACTCACTCACTCACTCACTCACTCACTCACTCACTCACTCACTCACTCACTCACTCATTCACTCACTCATTCACTCACTCATTCACTCACTCACTCTCACTCACTCACTCACTCACTCACTCACTCACTCACTCACTCACTCATTCACTCATTCACTCATTCACTCATCATTCACTCATTCACTCATTCATTCACTCATTCAATCATTCAATCATTCATTCATTCAATCATACATTCATTCACTCACTCACTCACTCACTCACTCACTCACTCACTCACCCACTCACTCTCACACACACACGCAGTCCATTTCTCCATCCTAGCTGTTTGCCGATCCTTGTAACTGGCATTGTGCGTGCGTTTCATAACTGCTCTTTGACACTTGCGAAATCCGACTGACCTGTTGGTGCACACCTGTTGTGCCATTTAGATCGGGCACAGATTTTATTTTGGCAAACATTAACCAACTGCTTACTGCTGGCCAATAGCTTGGTTTCTCTGTGCGGAGAGACGCTCCCAAAGTTGCCAGCTGGAATGTTACCACTTATCAATAAAACGTAATCCCGCCAGTTAATGAATAACTGGAACCTCGGATTTCCTTTTGTTGGCTTCCTTGCATCTTTCCTGCAGGTTTGTTTGCGCACTTCTTTCTGTGTTTGAGGCTGTCCGATCTCTAGGCCTTTATTACTTTTTATTGCGTGCGGGCTCACACAAAACTGAGACCCAAAGTCCGGTACCAATTCTGTATTCCACTTCCACTGTTCAGTTTAACCCTATAACCATCGTGCGTGGATCCTGACAATGTCACCCGGCACGGTGGAACCACCATCAGATGGAAGTTGCTGGGTGCGTTCAAATAATGGAGGAACACAACTTTTGCCCATCTTTTGGGGAGTTTAGGAGAATTCCGTGTTTTTTTTTAACTCTCCCCTTCAATAGACAATAGACAACAGGTGCAGGAGTTGGCTATTCGCCCCTTCGAGCCAGCACCGCCATTCAATGTGATCATGGCTGATCATCCCCAATCAATACCCCGTTCCTGCCTTCTCCAAATATCCCCTGACCCCGCTATCTTTAAGAGCCCTATCTAGCTCTCTCTTGAAAGCATCCAGAGAACTGGCCTCCACCGCCCTCTGAGGCAGAGAATTCCAGAGACTCACCACTCTCTGTGAGAAAAAGTGTTTCCTCGTCTCCGTTCTAAATGGCCGACCCCTTATTCTTAAACTGTGTGTGTGTGTGGCCCCTGGTTCTGGACTCCCCCAACATCGGGATCCCCCAATGATCAAGTATTTAGAGTATAGTAGCGAGTAGAGTCTATGGTCAGGGAATGCTCTGGTTATTGGAAGGAGCATAAACCGTGCTCCATGTGATGGCACATTGAAGTCAAGTCCCAACCTCTGATTGCGACGACTATCTATGCGTGAGCTTGGACAATGAATGTCAGCAGTCTCCCTAAACATGGGGACTCTGCAGTCAAATCCAATCCCGCCTTCTGTCAACTTGCATGTGATCAGCCAATGTTTTCATGTGGAACCCTGATACAAGATGATACACACAGGACAAGGCCATTCGGTCTCTCAAATCTGTTCCACATGATTTGCCCTGTGTTACTTTGTTTTGTTCCCAACTTTGTTTTTACAGCTAAACTATTGTTAGCATCCCAAGATCTAATGTAACAATCCTACTGCAGCACTGACAAAGATCAGCTAACTCAAATCAGGCTTTGGGCCTAGGCCTGTTGATCCCCAACCTCTCCATTCTACTTTCTAAAGTAACCAAAACCACACAATATCAATAAGACAATTCAGAGAGTACAATAAAAGGAAAGCATTTACTATTTGATCTGTAACTTAAATCTTTTCTCTATTTCATGCTTGAGCGATCCACTTGCTTCAGAATCTGTCTGTTGTTCACTTGTCGATAAATTAATTGGCATCACTTACTCTGGTCATTCCTTTTCCGGGCCACGATTTTGATTGAATAGCCTGTGATCACTAACTTTCTGATCTTGCACATAAATAATCGCAGGAATGAGGAAAGAGAGGACACCTGTGGGACCTGCCTCGGAGTACTATCTTCAGGAGAGAGCGAGAACATTGGGAGAAAGCTAATGTTACTTCTGTTTTCAAAAGGCATTTATAGGGGATACTGTATTTCAAGTTGTGGAATACCATGTTTAGTCCAAGAATAAAGGAGACAGGATGTCACTTATTAATTGTATATGCCTCTCCCAAGAGTGGAATAAACATTGTATTCAACTACCTTGTGTGCAGAGCTGTTTATTTGATATAACCACACATTTCTGTTCTGGTTTTGAGGACAGTTGTGGATTAGTATGGTAGACATTTCTATTGAAGAACACTTACTGACATCAGAGATGTTGCGTTATCACTTGATGCAAAGCAAGGGGTTTGTTTATACACATGACCCATGTCTCCATATCATACAGTTGCTACATTTAAATTGGTAGAACTTTAAATGGGGGCACATAATTTTTTAAGCAAACACTTAAATAAAATCTAGTTCTTGTACTTGGCAAGTTTGGAAAGGCAATAATTTGTGCAGAATGCAGTGAGATCAGAATCCAATCTCTGTTATGAAACTGTGTTCATTTGAATTCTGACCACCTAATGATTTAGCTTATTTTGATTTCCGTTGCAAAATCTATAGACCCATGTTCCATGGATAGAAGAAATGATATCAAATTTATAAGCTGATCACATTTTTGTAAATCTAACTGATCCAACACACCACTTTTTCTTGTACAAATTGAAATGTGTTATCGATTTGATTATTGAAATGCAGTTGCAGAAGAATGGTGAAGCAATCAGAAGAACTGTACTTCCCTTCAATCTTATCATCGTTCGATCAAATAAAATCTACGACCAACTTCTTCAAGTGCGTAGGTTGAAGTGCTCCCTGCTCGAGAATATTTGAATCACACAAAGTTCAAACACAAGCCTATCTTTTTGGAATTACCAACATATCTGCCCTCTGATTTTCCCTTTAAACCAATTACAATGTCGAACAAGATTTTCCTTTCATAAATCCAAATTTTATGTATTCTGTTAATAATAGATTCCTTGATAATAGATTCCAGTATATTCTCTCCTAACGTCAGGCTTACTGAATGAATGAATGAATGATTGAATGAATGAATGAATACAAGTCACAGTGAAATTCTTTGCTTGCATACCCAGGGTATGCAAATAGTGGCCACACAAGGGCGCTAACGTTACAAAGTATACACAGTGTACACAGCAAAGTTCCTATAGCGGAGCAAGATAGACCACTCCTGCTAAATGCAATGGGGCTGACGTGTAGTACACAACGGAGCGGAACAGAACGTGGGCCTTTTTTTCATCCATTTCAGTAACCTGACCCGACCCGACTCGCAGTGTAATCAACGTTGTGGCGGTAACAGTTTGTGTTAATAAATTAAAATTCTGAAAATGAGGAGAAGATTTTTACCAAATAACTTTTATTTTTACGAGGATGTTTCCGTAACCGGCTTCCGTCTCTGCACTATTATCCTACGGGATCTTTGGCGCGGAGATGGAAGCCGGTTACGGAAATGGGGCCAAAAATTACTCATGAATCTGCCCATGACCGTACCACGTCTTTTTCGTCGAGTGGGCTATCTTGCTCGCTGTAGGGTCTTTGGTGCACAGTATTTGAGCCAGGTCCCTCTTTGTTCTTTCCCCCCCCCCCGGATCCTGGTCTTTGGTTCCCTTTTCTCTCTCCCTCCTGACTTCAACAGTGGAGTTACATTTGCTATCTTGGGAACTGTTCTGGAATGCCTTCAACTTGGCAACCCCCGTGTCCACAATCTCCATAACCACTTCCTTCAAAACCATTGGGATACGGGTCATCAGTCAACCTGAAGAGTTATTCCATTCTAATTAATGATTCTAATCTTGATACTTTACTAATGCTAATTTATTTGAGCTCCTCATTCCCTCAAACCTGTTGTTTTCCGCAATTTCCATGAAGTGTTTTTGAACTTTCTTCCATGAAGACATTTAATTTTCTTATTCTCCAATATAATTTCTCCCCTCTCAGTCCCTAAGTTAACCCTACCAACTGTTGCTAATATTTTACTTGTCACACATCTATGGAAGCTTTCACAGTCTGTACTTCTTTGTTTCCTGCTAAGTTTTACTCGCATATTCTCATCTTATCAGTGTCTTGGCCCTACTTCGATCAATTTTGAAATGTTGCCAGTCTTCTGACTTACTGCCCCTTTTGCCAAGCCTTTCACTTTGATCTAACAAACCTGATGCCAGGTTCAATTCCTCAGCTATCTGGTTTCTACCAATGTAGTCGTTTGGGCAATTTAATTGACTTCAATGTCCTTCCACCAGGGAAGACAAACGAACCACTTTTGGATAAAAGGAATGGGTGATGTTTCGGGTCGAGACACTTCTTCTTCAGACCCTTCTTCTCTCCAGAGTCTTCTCTCCAGAGATGCTGCCTGTTCCGCTGAGTTACTCCATCTTTTTGTGTCTATCTTCGTTTTAAACCAGCATCTGCAGTTCCTTCCGACACTTTTGAATAACCTCATTTTCTGTTAAGATCACTTCCCTCAATCCATGAGCAATCTTTTACCGTGTACAAAGGCTCCACAACATGCTAAATGTAACATTTGGTCCAAAATTCACTCAGTATGCTGGGTGAGGTTCGAGATACTCAAAGGTTGGCTATCCTGGATGAGTTTGCAACAGGGCACAGGTAGCCTGCTCAAAATGCAAGTGGCACTCAAGGGCCAAGACGTTCGGTGTGCAAAGAGAATATCATTCCAGGAAGAGCTCGGTCAAAATTTGGGAATGATGTGAGGCAAACTAAACATTATTGTGTTTTGCTCTAGATGATCAAAATCTGAAAAAGCAGAATTTCCTGATTGGATATTGCAGAATCTTAACTGGAATTTAAACCTGGCTCGGACAAAACTCTGATTATTATGACCCCATTTTCTGTTATTTGCACTTAATCAGTTTATTTATTCATGTGTGTATATATTTATATCATGGTATATGGACACACTGATCTGTTTTGTAGTAAATGCCTACTATTTTCTGTGTGCTTAAGCAAAGCAAGAATTTCATTGTCCTATACAGGGACACATGACAATAAACTCACTTGAACTTGAACTTGGAAAGTCCAGCACACATTTGGCAGGATGTATGGACATGTAACTTCAAAGATGGACACAAAATGCTGGAGTAACTCAGCAGGACTGGCAGCATCTCTGGATAGAACGAATGGCTGACGTTTCGGGTCGAGACCCTTCTTCTGACAAAGTCACAGGAAAAGGGAAAGGAGAGATGTAGCCGGTGATGTCTATAAGAATAAGGGTAAGCCATTTAGAACGGAAGTTTCAGTCTGAAGAAGGGTCTCGACCCGAAACGTCACCCATTCCTTCTATCCAGAGATGCTGCCCGTCCCGCTGAGTTACTCCAGCATTTTGTGTCTATCTTTGGTGTAAACCAGCATCTGCAGTTCCTATCTGGACATGTAACTTCATGCTGGTTTCCAGAGAAAACATCTATAAGAGGATCAATTAGAGATAAGTCTGAAGAAGGGTTTCGGCCCGAAACGTTGCCTATTTCCTTCGCTCCATAGATGCTGCTGCACCCGCTGAGTTTCTCCAGCATTTTTGTCTACCTATAAGAGGATTAGGTTCTTTCCATCTCAAGCCATTCCCACAAGCCCTGAAGCCTAGTTCGTTCAAATTGTTGAAATACAAATTGACAAAAATAGTTTGTTTCAGGAAAAAAAAACACCAGACACAGGAAACGTTTTACATATTAATAGTCAATACATTTTTGCATTGTGCCATCTCATGTTTATTGCAAATACACCACATGGGCTGCATCCCCGGGTACATTTTGTGCAGAGGCAACTTGGTGGGAGAGACTAAGGGGGATCCCCCCAGAGGGTTCCCCCTTAGTGTAGATTCCATCTTCTTTGCATCTTGGCCGAATCCAAGCACCTTTGGGCAATAGACAATAGAAAATGGGACGGTTAGGTACAGGAGTAGAGGATTTGTTTCGGCCCCTCAGAGCCAGCACGGCCATGTCAGCGAATCGTTCCCACCATGGCTGATCTAGTCCCCAATCCCCTACCCTGATTGTTGCCTTCTCCCCATAGACCCCAGACAATCCGCTATTTTTAGGCCATTCGGCCCTTCGAGCCAGCAAGCATTCAATTGAATGGCTGATCCAGAGAATCAGTACCCCGTTCCTACCGTTCCCCCTACCCCCAGCCTATTTTTAAGAGCCCTATCAAGCTCTCTCTTGAATGCATCCAGAGAACCTGCCCCGTTCCTGCCTTCTCCCCATATCCCCTGACTCCGCTATCTTTAAGAGCCCTATCTAGCTCTCTCTTGAAAGCATCCAGAGAACCGGCCTCCACCGCCCTCTGAAGCAGAGAATTCCACAGTCTCACAACTCTCTGTGAGAAAAAGTATTTCCTCGTCTCCGTTCTAAATGGCTTACCCCTTATTCTTAAACTGTGTGGCCCCTGGTTCTGGACCCCCCCCCCCCCCCAATATCGGGAACATGTTTCCTGCCTCTAGCGTGTCCAAACCCTTAACAATCTTACGTGTTTCAATGAGATACCCTCTCATCCTTCTAAACTCCAGAGTGTACAAGCCCAGCTGCTCCATTCTCTCAGCATGTGACAGTCCCGCCATCCCGGGAATTAACCTTGTAATGGCACCTCGAGACCACCCTCTCCTGCCCCAATTAGAACTCTCGGCACATTCTTGGCTGTCCACTGCCGAACACTTTTACAGTAAAAAGAATCCGGTGACATATTTTCCACCTGGGAGAGTTTGCCAGAGTGCCTTGTGTCTCAGTGAGTATGGCATAGCCATGCTTCACACTGCCTTGGGAAAGCAGCAGACATAATCCAAGAACTCTCCCATCCCGGTCATTCCTTCTTCTCCCTGCTTCTGTCGGGCAGAAGGTACAGAAGCTTGAAAGCCCGCACCACCAGACTCAGGAGCAGCTTCTTCCCCTCTGTTATCAGGCTTCTGTACAGTCCTCCCTTAAGATGGGATACTGCCCGATTCACCTCTACCCCATTGTGGACATTGTCTCTGGAACCGATGCGCTGCAATGCTTAGAACTAGATTCTGAACTGTATCTTTCTCTATGCCCTACCTGTGTAGGAAGGAATTGCAGATGCTGGTTTAAACCATAGACACAAAATGCTGGAGTAACTCAGCGGGACAGGTAGCATCTCTGGAGAGAAGGGACGGGCGATGTTTCGGGTTGAATGAATGAATGAATGTATGAATGAATGGATGAAAGAATGAATGGATGAATGAATGAATGGATGAATGAATGGATGAATGAATGGATGAATGAATGGATGATGAATGAATGAATGAATGATGATGAATGAATGAATGAATGAATGAATGAATGAATGAATGAATGGTTTATTTCAGTCATACATTAAAAAGAACTAAACTTTACAATCTGTGTGAATATGAACCAACACTGTATCCATTTCACACAAGGTTCACATAATCAATGACCAACAAAGGAATATGCTGAAGCCACAAAGCGTATTTTTGCCTATCCTATACATCCTGTAGGACATTCGTCAGTCTGAAGAAGGGTCTCGACCCGAAATGTCACCCGTTCCTTCTCTCCAGAGTCGCTGCCTGTCCCGCTGAGTTAGTCTATCCTCTACCTATTGTAACTGGGTTTGGCTTGCTTGTATTTATGCATTGTATAATCTGATTTGAGTGGATAGCATGCAAAACAAGGCTTTCCACTGTACCTCAGTGCACATGACGACATTATATCGAGACTAAACATTGTCGAGTGAGAGACAAGTAGAGTAGTGACATCTTACATCTATCAGTACATTGGGGCTATACGAAACCCCAGAGGGAGCCACACACAAGGTGACCATGGAACGAACACAAAGCCTTAAGTAATGGTTTACATACAATACAATACCGTTTATTGTCATTTGAACCTCAAATGAAGTTCAAATGAAATTTGGTTTCTGCAGTCATACAACAAGAAAAAAAAACCAAGACACACAATTTACACAATTTACCCAAACATTCATCACAGTGAATCTCCACCTCACTGTGATGGAAGGCAAAGTCTTGTCTCTCCCCTGCTCTCCATTCTGCTCCCGATGTCAAAGCCCCCAGCGGGCGTTGGCAAGTCCCGCGGCCATTAAGGCCGCGCAAGGCGATGTAAGGCCCTGCCCGGGTCTTGATGTTGGAGCCCCATTCCACCCGCCCTAGTGAATTCAGCTGAATATAATGAAACAAACGTTCTTCCACTGCTGGATGTTGTATGAAACAAGTTTGGATAGTCTCACATTGCCGATTAATAGTTAATAAACTGGTTAAATCTCGGCTGAGTCTGTGCGATTTCATTCCATGCACTCCTGGTACATGCTGGGTGAGAGTAGAAAAGTCTTGCTCCACTTCCCGGTAAGTACAGCCCACGGAAATGCCCAAACGTAAACGAATGGACAAGGATGGACAAGGATCGGAGGGATACAGACCAAACATAGGCAGGTGGGACTAGTGTAGCATGTTGGCCGGTGCGGGCAAGTTGGGCCGAAGGGCCTGTTTCCACACTGTCTCACTCTGACTATGACTCTATGGATCTGACTGGCATCAGCAATGAAACATGTCAGACTGAGGTCGAAGCCCCTCGGAGACTGGAGCGAGATGTAAAATCAGCAGCGAAAACAGGAGGTTTGTGGTGCGTCTAATCTGCACTTAACCTGACCTGGGAATTGATGAGTGTAAAATTGAATTCATATATATATATATTTTTTTAATTTGATTTGTAGGAAATAATTGGCCTTTTGGGAAGATGTGTGGAGTCTTTAGTGCTGAAATGATGCGTGGTAAGCAGCTTGACAAGTGTTTATCCCATCTGTTCATTCTAATGAGCATGTTCTCAATCAGTCCAACCCTAGTGGCTTCCCCCCCTCGACTGGGCTGAATTGAATGAATCACCAGGGTGTACAACCCTGTTGCAAGGTGTGCTGAGAATTGTGCTGACTATGTCGCAACCTGACATGACATTGCTCGCTGATCACTGGGGACACGCGCTTTTTTGCTGAATTTACTCTTCGGTCCCAAAGAATGTGCGGTATATTTTCCACCTACAGTTCAGTGTTTGTCAGTGGTTAGACATTAAGTCATTGTCAGTAATTCAGACACTAGGACCTGGAGCGGGAGCTGTACATCGCTCGGCGCGGCCTTAACGGCCGTGGGACTTATCGTCGCCCGCCTGGGGCTTCAACATCGGGAGGAACATCTGAGTGAAGATGTGCCCAGAACTCGGAATGAATTCAGATTCAGATTCAAACTTTATTGACATTGTGCAGTGTACAGTACAGAGACAACGAAATGCAGTTAGTTAGCATCTCCCTAGAAGAGCGACATAGAATATGAGCAATAAATAAATCTATTTACGTGCATACAGGTGTCCGGGGGGGGGAGGGGGGGGGTGATTGGCAGTCACCGAGGTACAGTGTTGAGTAGTGTGACAGCCGCCGGGAAGAAGCTGTTCCTGGACCTGCTGGTCCAGCAACGGAGAGACTTGTAGCGCCTCCCGGATTGTAGGAGGGTAAACAGACTGTGGTTGGGGTGAGAGCAGTCCTTGGCGATGCTGAGCGCCCTCCGCAGACAACGCTTGCTTTGGACAGACTCAATGGAGGGGAGCGAGGGGAATGGCGACTTCGAGGTAAGTTTGCTGTTTCCACCTTTGGTGCCAGGTCTCAAGGGCCTGTGCCACTTCGGAGATTGTTTAGGCGACTACAGGCCTGTTGCCTGTATGGTCGTGAGTCGTCTCCTCAAGAATTTCCGTTCAAGAAGCGTAGCGTTTTCCTGGTTGCCGCTGGATTTTGAAATGTTCAAAACGTTTCGCCGACTGTTGGCTTGACGCCAATGAGCGTAGCTTGACTTCTCCTGACTTAGGCGTTGTCGCCATGATGCCGTAGATTGTCGCCGGTGCTGACCAGTGAATTCCATTGGCGATTACCTACGTCAACCGGCGACAAGTATCGGTGACTGAATCGTCTCGTTGTCGCCGACTTGGGTCATATCGTGCCGCGGGTGGACGTAGGTGTGGTCATAGGTGGACGTCCGAACAGTTGTCGCCGGTTGTCGGTAGCTTGCCGCAGCTGGACGTCGACTAGGAGATAGGTTGTCGTATACATTGTCAGAGGGCAGTCCAGTCACCTGCTACGACCATGATAGTCCCCGAAAAAAATCGCCTATAGAACAACTACTGTTAGCGCTGGTAAATAATTCAAAGATAGACCCAAAAAGCTGGAGTAACTCAGCAGGACGGGCAGCATCTCTAGAGAGAAGGAATGGGTGACGTTTTTCGGGTCGAGACCCTTCTTCAGACCACTGGATGTGCATGTAAATAGGTCAAGACTGAGCCAAATTTCCACCTTATTTTTTGATGATTAACTTTTTAAAAAAGTGTAAATTCTGCCAGCCAAATTAATTTGCATAACATTTTTTACCAAAACAATTCAATTTGCAGCATTTAGCCACTGCAGAATCTGACACGCTGTTTGAGTTTGCTACTTGTTAAACAAATGGATCCTGTTAAGGGAATGGTTAACAAGGTAACGTTTCTCTCGTGACTTATGGGTGAACTAGTAACTTGATATATTCAAAAATAAATCGAGATTGCTGCTTATATAACTCCATAATTCTCACTTGGTTGTCTCCACACAATGTCAAAATAATGTCAAGATGTAAATTAAATTCACGACTTCAGAGAAGCGTTTGTTTTAACGAGGTGTCAAATGTCTGATTCTCTCCACTGGTAGCTGATTAAATACTCCAACCGCTCACATCTTGAATCAATGCAGAGGCTTCCCTCTGCTGGTTGAACGCGGAATTACCAACACTTGGAGACCCATCCCATTCTAATTTTAAAGTGCCAGTGTATAGGGCGCACTCTCTATATTGTCCATGCTGCTTTACCTTCAGTACTGCTGTCCTCCTTCAAATGGCCTCCTGGTTTAGTCCATTCTCATACAAAAGCAATAGCCACTTCGAGGATGATTGCAGAAAATATTGAGAGATAAGACAATAGACAATAGTTGCAGGAGTAGGCCATTCGGCCCTTTGAGGCAGCACTGCCATTCAATATGATCATGGCTGATCATCCCCAATCAGTACCCCATTCCTGCCTTCTCCCCATATCCCCTGACTCCACTATCTTTAAGAGCCCTATCTAGCTCTCTCTTGAAAGTATCCAGAGAACCGCCCCCTGAGGCAGAGAATTCCACAGACTCACAACTCTCTGTGAGAAAAAGTGTTTCCTCATCTCTGTTCTTAAAGGAACTGCAGATGCTGGATTCTTAAGCGAAACACACAGTATGAAAGAAAAGGCTAGGTATGAAACGTTTGTGTCTCTTTCCTTCCTACCCAAGAGACACAAAGATCACAAACTGTGATCAGCAAACTGGGGCACTGTACACACTGGGGCTGTCCCAGGTCTGCTTGCATGTGCAGTTCTTGTCAACTGCATCATCATATCTGCTTTTCAAAGACTTTTCTTTCTTAAGGTAACGTGATCTATATTTTAAAAGCTTTCTTGCATTAAAAAGCATCAAGATGGTTGCCAGTGTAACCACCAGCCCGCTGTGCTGCTGCTGTGGGTTATCATGTTGTCCTGGTAGATACCATTTGAAGACACGAGGACATGTGGTGGAGATACAAATACTGTCTCCATTGATAAAAACACATCTCTTGATGCTCCTGAACACATCATCAGTGATGTAACCTGGGGGTCATTGGGTGTTTTGGGTCTTTCAACATCAGTCAACCTCACCCAGGCGACCCAGCCGTGGTTGATCAGACCATGACATGTTCAGGTGGCATTTGCTCCTCCCCATGGACCTTCTCTCCTGATCTAGAGCCATTTCGAGGCCTTCTCCGCTGCCTCTGTGGTGTTCTTGATGGCTCTTCTCCTCGCCACTCCGTTGATATATAGATACATAGAAAATAGGTGCAGGAGTAGGCCATTCGGCCCTTCGAGCCTGCACCGCCATTCAATATGATCATGGCTGATCATCCAACTCAGTATCCCGTACCTGCCTTCTCTCCATACCCCCTGATCGCTTTAGCCACAAGGGTTGATGCCCAGTGCACTTAAGGCTTTGTAGAGCGATTGCCCTGCAAAACCTCTGCAGCCAACCTCGATGGGCATACACCTTGACTTCCAGCCCTGCGTACGGCAGTCTATGACCAGCTCATCATACTTGGTCAACTTCCTCTCGTGGGCCTCCTCCAGACGGTCCTCCCACGGCACTGTCAGTTCCAACAAGACAGAGACAAAGACAGAGCCTTCCATTTATTGCTGACTTGAGTATTCTTCCCCCACTGTGTGCATCCCTCCACCATGCCAACAAAGATTGGTAACCAGCAAAACAAAGTTGAGAGCAGCAACTTTAACAATTGTTTGCCTGTTGTTCTGGAATTTGCCCCGTAATATAAACAGGGCAGATTCCACAGTGGTGGGACTCTCAGGGTGTATTACAGTAATATAAAAGCAGCATTAGGAAACCGTGACCTTGCCCTGACCTCAACCTCACCCAATCGTTTTTGACTGAGATATTACTAAAATTGCCACTTTCATGCTTTGAGAGTGATTTTCATGGTCAAATTGTTAGATTTCACAGGAATAATGAATCATTTATAAATGTATAAAGTGAATTTTGAGATAGTTTCATTGACTTTGTGAATTGATTTCCCCATGAACACAGAAAATGATTGTGACTTTCCTCTTTGCTTTAATGTCCAATGAAGTATTTACTGTAGGTTGGTGGCAGTGCTGGTAACAATGCCATCGGAACGGGTTTAAGGGAGCTACTGTCCTACTAACTGTGATGGACCTTCATTCACAGATAAAAATGATAAAACCGTTAACTTCCCCCGAGTACTTCTTTGCTTTCATCCCCCTCAATGCTTGCCCCTTAACTGCCCTTTCTGAAGGCAATACTTCTTTCCAGTTTTATAGATGCCAAGAGCCTTTGTGTGCTTAGCCAGAGTATACATTAGTTCCATACAAGTACAGACAGTTGGTGAGTGTAGATCAGAAACAAGGCTGCTTCAATAGCATTCTTTGATTAACAATACAAATGTCAGGGAAGTAGAACTTTGGAGTCTCCTAGTGGCAGTAATCTTATTTAATCACCTTCCAGCCTTGGTCGCATCTCGACCATTTGGAGACTAGGGACTGATGGTCCCTTCATTTGTAAACTGAGGTTTAATAACAGTTTGCACGGCACTTGCACATGTGATGTTCCAAAGCTGTTAGATCTCTGTATATTAAGTCCAACAGTGCTGCTGCCAGTAGCGTTACTATGCAATTGGCATCAGCAGACCATCAGCTTATATAACGGACATCACGTGTAGATGTGGATGAAGGAAGGCTCATTAAGAGTCAAGGAAATGGTTAATAAGAAAAATGGCAGCTTCATCTTGCATGCAAACAAGTGTGGCCCTGTTTCCAAAATCCAATCACACTTCTATCCTCGTGGTTAATGGCTTGACTAGATTTTTATCACTTATTTACCTATATTCACTGTGAGAATGGAGTGGCTGGGCTTGTACACTCTGGCGTTTAGAAGGATGAGAGGGTATGAAATTGAAACATAGAAGATTGTGAAGGGTTTGGACACGCTAGAGGCAGGAAACATGTTCCCACTGTTGGGGGAGTCCAGAACCAGAGGCCACACACACAGTTTAAGAATAAGGGGTAAGCCATTTAGAACGGAGACGAGGAAACACTTTTTCTCACAGAGAGTTGTGAGTCTGTGGAATTCTCTGCCTCAGAGGGTGGTGGAGGCTGGTTCTCTGGATGCTTCCAAGAGAGAGCTAGATAGGGCTCTTAAAGATAGGGGAGTCAGGGGAGATGGGGAGAAGGCAGGAACGGTGTACTGATTGGGGATGATCAGCCATAATCACATTGAATGGTGGTGCTGGCTCGAAGGGCCGAATGGCCTACTCCTGCGCCTATTGTCTATTGACACTGTTCCTAACAGTTAGTGTAATCATGATCTTATTTAATGTTAAAAGCGGTGCAACAATGCATGCTGGTATGGCATGTTGGTACGTCTAACCTAGGGTGATGTGCAGCATTGATGCTGTTAAATGCAGACAGCACTTTTTTTAATTGCAAAAGACCTCTGATTAAAAGTAAGATGGAAGCTTCTTTTTCTCTGCTGATGCAGACAGATTTTATAGTGTTAAGAGGTAATCATATCTTCTATTCCTGACCCTTGTGAGGACCCACCACTAATCCATGCTGTTGATAACTCAATGGATGCTCTCTCCGAAATATCAGTGGGGTTGCACGTTCCTCAGTTCACTAGCTCCACCTCTTCCGCAGAGAAAATCGTCATTGTAGAACCATGCAATGCCAAAAATATACACGTTGAAGAGAGAAGTAAGAAGCTTTGTGCATGAGATGGAACACCAGTCAGCTCAGAGACAGAAGTGAAGACACAAGGAATTGCATGAACCTGGAATCTTGAGCGTAACACAACAGTGCTGGAGGAACTCAGCGGGTCAGACAGTATCTGTGGAGGGAATGTCCAGCTGACGGTTTTAGGTCAGGACCCTTCTTGAGACTGAATCAGTCTGAAGAAGAATCCCGACCTGAGATTTTCACCTGTCCACTCCTTTCACAGACACTGCCCGACCCGCTGAGTTCCTCCAGCACTGTTCCTCCAGCAACATTCTGCTCAGTCAGTGCCAGTGCGAGCAACACGGGAGCCAAGGAGAGGCAGCCATGAATTCTCAAAGACCACCTCAACTGTCTGACATACCACCAGATAGGAAGAGAGTGATGATAGACTGTGGTTTGTTTCAGAGTCTCCTCAAAGACTACTATGAAGCAATGGTTGGAAGGATCCAGTTGGGGTGAGCTTTACTATTGAACAAAAAGCTTATTTTAACTGGATGATGGAATACAGATCAGTTAATTTTCTTATTCCAACAATAAACTTTATTCATAAAAATATATACAGGAAGTACAATGCAATAATTACATGTGTTACTTTATATAGAAACATATAAAATAGGTGCAGGAGTAGGGCATTCAGCCCTTCGAGCCTGCACCACCATTCGATATGATCATGGCTGATCATCCAACTCAGTATCCCATCCCTGCCTTCTCTCCATACCCCCTGTTCCCTTTAGCCACAAGGGCCACATCTAACTTCCTCTTAAATATAGCCAATGAACTGGCCTCATCTACCTTCTGTGGCAGAGAATTCCACAGATTCACCACTGTGTAAAAAATGATTTTCTCATCTCGGTCCTAAAAGACTTCCCTCTTATCCAAAAACTGTGACCCCTTGTTCTGGCCTTCCCCAACATCGGGAATAATCTTCCTGCATCTAGCCTGTCCAACCCATTAAGAATTTTGTACGTTTCTATAAGATCCCCCCTCAATCTTCTAAATTCTAGTGAGTACAAGCCGAGTCTATCCAGTCTTTCTTCATATGAAAGTCCTGACATCCCAGGGATCAGTCTGGTGAACCTTCTCTGTACTCCCTCTATGGCAAGAATGTATTTCCTCAGATTAGGAGACCAAAACTGTACGCAATACTCCAGGTGTGGTCTCACCCTGTACAACTTCACCGTGCCATCAAAGCACCAATGCCGCTCATGTGCCCACTTTGGATAATATGCCTGTAGAGTATTTACGGCACTGTTACAGAGACCTACAGTATCCAACAGCCGAAGGACCCCAGACCGTGGTCGTTTAGACACTTTGGCTGTCAGTTACGCAACAGGCCGGTGGCGCTCGAAGATTTAGGTCAGGACGAAGTCCACACTCCTCCACACCACCCCATGCACCCATCCCCGCGCTACCCACACGCTAGCAGGTCGTGTAACGCGAAGGACAGCCAAGGACAGGCCCTTTACATTTGGTCTCATTGAGCTGTTTCTATACATTCTGTACTTAATCTGGGATTGTATTACGTATGCTGATCATTTTACTGAACTGTATGCAAAAAAATGTTTTAATGTACCTTGGTACATGTGATAAAACAGAATCATTGTTATGCTGGGCTTTTCACATACACATCACTAAAAATAAATGAACTGAATCAATTATCTGCTGATTGCATTTGAACATACATCATACTGTAGCTTCCAATGGGAGCAACCTCCCACTACCTTGCACATTGTGACAGATCAGAAGGATCAATCGAAAAAACTCTGCAGCATTCTAAAAGTATAGTTGAATAATGTGAGAAAAAAAATGCAACAGTTGTTTCAATCCCAAGAAACTAAAAACTTTACAAACTCAAAACTCGGGCTGTTCTGATTTAGTTTATAGCAGCCAAAGAGGCATTACATTCAGTGGATAATTGGGCAGTGTTCCTGCTCTTGATTCAGCATTCCTGAGGGGGAAAAAAAAAAAGATTTGTGTACATCTAACGCCTTTCACTTCTCTTTTAGGATGTCCCAAAGCAGTTTGCAGCTAATGAGGTACTTTCTGATTACTTTTGTAATGTAGGACGTATGAGGCAAGGATGGGAATCTGGCCTGGCTGTCACAACACAGGGTGAATTTTACTCTTTGCAATTATTGTCAAGACTCAGACGTGAAAGTGATCACTTTGCAATGTATAGGGGGACTAATTCCCATGGCAATATTAATTAGATTTTCCGATTTAGCAAGGGCAAGTTTTGTTGAAATACAAAGAAAGTGTAATTCTAAACTTCGACAATCAACAAAAAAACATGTCTGATATCCTCTCCAGATTCAATGCTTTTTCGTTTCATAACAGTGTTCAACTAATTACATGATGTTTGACCGTATTATGGCTGAGAGGTCTTTTGTTTGGTCCACAGTACTTCTCAAAATTAGCTTATGCACTGATAAATTCTATTTAACAACAGATTAGAAATTCTCCGAACCTCTAGTAACAGTGCATTTGACTATGTTAGATGACCTGAGTATTTTTCCAGAATTCACTGTTTTTATTTTACACTCCCAGCATTTGCAGTTTTTCTGTTTAAATTTTCATCCACAAGAGCAGTTCCAACAACCTGGTTTTACATCACAATTCATAATATACCATGGTAATCTGAACACCCACAAGTCTGAATGTAACAAAAACACACAAATTGCTGGTGTATCTGATTTGATTGAATAGCATGCAAAAACAAAGTGTTTCGCTGTACCTCAGTACACATGACAATAATAAACCTAAACCTAACTCAGCGGGTCAGACTCATTTTAAAGTGAGTGGAGGTTGAAAGGAACTGGATGGTCTAGGAATTATTGAAGATTTGTAAAGAGCGTGAGGTGTCTCGGATGTAGGTCAGAAGGGACTGGACAAGGGAGAACAAGATAGAATTGAGGTTGAAACGAGGAACTGCAGGTGCTGGTTTTCAATAAAAGACAAAGTGCTGGAGTAACTCAGTGGGTCAGGCAGCTTCTCTGGCGACGTCTCGGGACCCTTCTTCAGACTGATTGTGGTGGTGCGGGGTGGTGGAGTAGAGAAAGAATCAAGGTATTTGATTCTTTCTGCTGGGGTATCTCAGCACGTCAGGCAGCTTCTCGAGAGAACATGGATAAGTGATGTTTTGTGTTGGGACCCCTCGTCAGACTGATTGTGTGGGAGGTGGAGAAAGGTGGGAGAAGAGAGGCAGGACAAAGCGTGGCAGGTAATAGGTTCGGGGGGGGGGGGGTTCGATGGGCAGATGGTTGGAGCAAAGGCCACAGATGAAAACACAGGACGTGTGAGATGGACTGATTTGGTCTGGTTTGGCTCAGCCACCAAGAACGACATCTGGAGGCTGCAGCGAATCGTCCGATCGGCAGAGAAGGTTATTGGCTGCAACCTTCCCTCCATTGATGAACTGTACACTGCAAGGGCCAGGAAGCGAGCGGGCAAGATCATCTCTGACCCCTCTCACCCTGGCCACAAACTCTTTGAATCACTTCCCTCTGGAAGGCGACTCCGGACGGTCAAAGCCGCCACAGCCAGACATAAAAACAGTTTTTATCCACGAGTAGTTGCTCTACTCAACAGTCAAAAATCTGTAGCCTCCCTTTGATCTGGTATTTTGTTGGTTCACATGCTTGATCAATGGTGTTTTATCATTAATGTTTTATTATTATTAATGTTTAGTGTTTTCTGAGTCATTCGTAACTGTCACTGTATTTCATGTTGTTTTTGTGATGTTGTATGTCATGTTGAATTTGCCTTGGAGCACCAAGGCAAATTCCTTGTATGTGAATACTTGGCCAATAAACTTAAACTTACTTACTTACTTACTTGAAGAGTTGCAACTTGTGAAGTCAAAGAAAGGAATGGTGGTGGGGAGAAAGAGGTATGAGCCTTGCTGGGGCACAGGGGAGGATGAGGAGGAAGGGAGGAAATGAAAGGGGGGGTGGGGAGAAAGGGGGTGTGCGGGAGAAATACATCCCTTATCATGTACCTGAATGGCTCGATTGTAATCATGTATTGTTTTTCCGCTGTCTGGCTCCCATGCAACAAAAACATTTTCACTGTACCTCGGTACACGTGACTATAAACTGAGCTGAGAAATGGTCAGTGTGAAGCTTGGAGACTGACTCGAGGCACACGCATGACAATAAACTTAACTGTACCTCCGAAGCTAAACTAAAGACCAGCGATCACCCTGTGCACTAGCACTATTTTACACAACAGGGACAATTTTCACGAAGCCAATTAACCCATAAACCTGTAGGAAGGAACTGCAGCTGGTTTAAACCGAAGATTGACGCAAAATGCTGGAGTAACTCAGCGGGACAGGGGAGAGAAGGAATGGGTGACGTTTCGGGTTCAGAAATGGTGAAGGGTCTCGACCCGAAACGTTACCCATCCTTCTCTCAAGAGATGCTGCCTGCCCCGCTGAGTTACTCCAGCTCTAACCTACAAGTGCTTGGAAACCACAGCACCCGATGGGGTGGAAGATTGCAACCTTCATGTGGTCCGCCCTGTTTCGACTAATATAATCAACTCGTTGTTTAAGAAGGAACTGCAGATGCTGGAAAATCGAAGGTACACAAAAATGCTGGAGAAACTCAGCGGGTGCAGCAGCATCTATGTAGCGAAGGAAATAGGCAACGTTTTGGGAAGGGTTTCGGCCTGAAACGTTGCCTATTTCCTTCGCTCCATAGATGCTGCTGCACCCGCTGAGCTTCTCCAGCATTTTTGTGTACCAATGCAATCAACTCGACGTGCACAAACAGAAGATCAAATAGAACAAGTTGTCCAACAACTTTAGGCTGTGCACACGCCACACGAAAGAAGAAGAAGCAGCACCCGGAGAAAACCCACGCTAGGTCACGGGGAGAACGTGCAAACTCCGTAAAGACAGCACCCGTAGTCAGGATCGAACCCGGGTCTCCGGCGCTGCCAGGCAGCAACTCTACCGCTGCGCCACCGTGCAGGAGACACGAAGCTGGCGGGCAGCGCGGCCGCGAGCCGCCCAGGAGAGGGCGCGCAGCGGGGAGAGGGGGCGGCGCCTTGGCCGTGAGTGACAGGACAGGTACCGCTCCGTGCAAATGGCGTGAAGGGTTTGTTGTTGTTATTGTTGCTGTGTGTAAGCGTGAGTGAAGAGAGAAGCTAAATAACATGACTAAAAATGACGCCCTCGTGGGCGATTAAGAGACAGTGGACGGTTGCATAAATCGGTGAAGAAAAAGAGAGCGCGGGCCGATCGTCTCATTCGGTTCCCGCTCTCCAGGTTGTAAACACGCGTTGCTGTCACGTGGCCAGCGTAAGACCGGGTTGTTTAAATTGATTTAAAAATAGACTTCCTCCCCCATCCGGCTAAACATTAGATGGCTCCGGCGAAGTCGCGGAAGATTGCGGTGCTAGGGTACAGATCAGTCGGTGAGTGGCTTTACTTTCTGTGGCGTTTGTCACCCGGTCTTCCTCCTTCCCGCCCGCCCGCTCGCTCTCCAGCTCTCCACTGACGTTGTTCCTATTTAATGAAACTGAAATGTTGTAAATCCTCATTAGGGCATGACATTCAGTTATCCGCCTTCACATTCAAACAGTTTCCCATTCGTTCACTTGCATGCTAATATTTTTTGTCACCCCCCCCACCCCCTCCCTATCTCAGATAACGGTAAATTAAGAAAATAAGGGGAATGTGTCTTAGTAGTGGAAGGAAACGCATGTCCTTTATTTTGCTCCCCCCCCCCCCCCCCCCCCTCGTTTTAAAATGGTATTTTGTTTTATATTTATATCTGTTTTTTTTCCCCTCTCGTTCCCATTTGTGGGCGTTTGCAGTGGGCAAATTGGTAAAGTGGTAACTTAAATAAAGTTCATTGGCTATATTTAAGAGGGAGTTAGATGTGGCCCTTGTGGCTAAAGGGATCAGGGGGTATGGAGAGAAGGCAGGTACAGGATACTGAGTTGGATGATCAGCCATGATCATATTGAATGGCGGTGCAGGCTTGAAGGGCTGAATGGCCTACTCCTGCACCTATTTTCTATGTTGCTGTGGTTCGTAAGTCATAGGAGTAGAATTAGGACATTCGGCCGATTAAGTCTATTCCACCATTCAATCATGGCTGATCTATTTTTCCCCCACAAGCCCATTCTTTTGCCTTCTCCCCATAACCCCTGACTTGGGAACGACTTTTTCTACTTTTATCAGATTTCTGAATGGTCCTCTCCTGAAGCTAGGGTGCACTCCCAATCTTGTAACGGTACCTCATTGTGGACATTAGACATTTTCTCTGTAACCTTAACACTAGGATGCTGCAAAACTTTTCTGCACTCTGGTACTTTTCTCTTTGCTCTACCTGTTGTATTTGTGTTTGGCTTGATTCGATTCATAGGGTATTATCTGATTTAATTGGTTAACACGCAAACAAAAGCCTTTCACTGTATCTTGATACGTGGCAATAATATACCAAACTAAATAAATCAAAACAGTGGCTCTATTTTTGCTCCCTATTCACATTAAATGTAATTATTTACATGTTGATCACGCTAGAGTAGCCAAAGATTCTAGAACACCAATGACCTCACTGAATCAGTAGATGGGAGCAAAGGTCCATGAAAATGTTCATTAGAAACCAAGTACAAAGATCCCAGAACTAATCCAAACCCCTGTACACTCTGGAGTTTCAAAGGATGAGAGGGTATCTCATTGAAACATATAAGATTGTTAAGGGTTTGGACACGCTAGAGGCAGGAAACATGTTCCCGATGTTGGGGGAGTCCAAAACTAGGGGCCACAGTTTAAGAATAAGGAGTAAGCCATTTAGAACGGAGACGAGGAAACACTTTTTCCTCACAGAGAGTGGTTAGTCTGTGGAATTCTCTGCCTCAGAGGGCAGTAGAGGCAGGTTCTCTGGAGGCTTTCAGAGAGAGCTAGATAGGGCCCTTAAAAATAGATTTTTTTTTAAAGCAGTACACGTACCTCACAGATGGTGCTGAAGTAGAGATGTCGAAATCTTCAAGTTCTTAAGTTCTCAGCAAAGCAATCGGCATAAGTTAGGACCCGTCTCACCCATGTTACCCCAGAGTGCACTTCAGACCTCTAATCTACCTCATTGGAGACCTTTGAACTATCTTTTAGCAGACTTTTCCTTGCATTAAATGTTGTACCCTTTCTAAACACTGTGGACGGTTTTTATTGTAATCGTGTACAGTCGTTTTGACTGGATAACCTGCAACAAAAGGCTTTTCACTTTACCTCGGTACATGTGACAATAATAAACTAAATGTGCAGAACTTTGGGGATAATGTGGAACACAATAACTAGGAAATTATATCCTATATGTTGATGGTGGGAAGTCCATGTGACAGACTGAGCTACATCCACAATTCTCTGTAATTTCTTGTTGTTTTGAGCTGTTCCTAAATCAAGCTGTGATGCAGCTGGGTAGGATGCTTTCTGTGGTGCTTCTTTCGTTGGAGACATGCCAAACATCCTAAGGCTAACTGGGCAGGTGACGTCCTTTCACTGACCTGTTCAAAGTGAACATAAAATGCATTGAGCTCATTCGGGAAGGACATGTTGCCAGTGATATTGCCTGACTTCACTTTGTAGCCTGTTTGGTGGTTTTCTTCTCCACGGATGCTGCTTCACCTGCTGAGTGCTTTCAGCATTTTCTTTTTCACATTTCTGGCATTTGTAATTTGTTTTTCATTTACTGAAGTATTTTTAACATCCTATTTTTACATCATTCAAAACTTGACCTTGACAATCTCATCATCCACTGTTGGTTCTTGAACACTCCCAGGGTCTCTAGGCTTGGGTTCTGTTGACTTGCAAGACACCAAAGTAAATAGAAAGTGAATATTCTGCAATTTTGTCTGCCTTGGCTGCAAATTTTTTAAGTTCATTCAGCAACCGGGGTAGGGCAGCTGAGATTGAAAACACAAAATGTTGTAAATCCATGGGTCAGGTAGCACCTGCGGCAAGGCAAACAAAGTTCATATTTTGGATCAATCTTTTGACCGGCCCAGCAAAAGAAAACTGGTATGATTTAAGTTGCCTGAGAGATGAAGAGATGGGTAGAAACCATGGGAGAGACTGATGCAAATGGTGGTGGTGCCACCAGCTGAGTGAGGGTGGTGAAGGCCTGTTAATTTCAGATTATTGGTTTTGAAGAGATGTAAAGGAGATCAATGAGGAAGACATAAAGTGCTGGAGTATTTCAGTGGGTCAGGCAACATCTCTGGGGAATATGGATAGGTGACGTTTTGGGTTGAGACCCTTCAGTTCTCGCCCTTCTCCAGTCTGAAGAAGGTAACCGATCCAAAATGTTACCTATTCATGTTCTCCAGAGATGCTGCTCAACCCACTGAGTTACTCCAGCACTTTGTATATTTTCTAAATGAGCATCTGCAGTTTATTGGAGAATTAATGGGGGCATTGTGGAGATGGAGGGGGGGGGGGGGGATAAGTACTGGAACAATACAAAACAAAGTTGAGCTGTTATTGCAAATCTTAAGTTTTAATTTTTTTTAAATCCTCAAAAAGTGCCTTCGTGATAATGACCAATATTACAACAGATTTTTTTTTTCCCCTTGAATTAAGGCAAGTGCTGTTTGTCTTTCATTATGTCTTAGCTTTGAATTAAACTTTGTAGGAAAGTCGTCTCTGGCAGTCCAATTTGTGGATGGACGTTTCGTGGATTGTTACGACCCTACAATTGAGAATAGTGAGTATGGTCTTTTATATGTAAATATCATTAGTGGTGCCATAACTGGCTGAGCAAATTTGTAGTCGACTCTGTGATTAGGAGTGTAGTGGCAGGTTTTTCTTTGAACATTCTTTGCTCCTTCAGATCCTGATGTGTTGGACACTGCTTTCATCCACATGGATCAATCAATAACTTTAAGGGTTTGGGGTTTTTGTCTCCTGTAACAGAACAGGTCATCATAACTGATCATGTTGTCAACATTGTGGTCTTTGGGATTGCTGGGATATTTATGGGACTGGATTACTTTTTTCATTTCTTTTTTCAAAGTACACTTCACTGAATGTTGAGCAAGAAGATGCACAAGTAATGAAATATTGTTTGACAACACACTTGCTGTGTATAAGAGATTGAAAATAACTTCCCTACAGCACATCTCTCAACAGTGCAACTCACAAAGGTGTTCGAAGGCAATGAAATCCTGTTGGGGGGGGGGGGAAAGGACCAGAGATTTAATTTTCTTCCAAAAGATGACTGTACTGCACTCTTAGAATTGCCACGGACATTCCCCCTAGTTTGCATTTGGCTGCCCACTGAAGCGCAACTTGTATCTTCTGGAAAATGATTGCAATTGATATCTAATTCGCCTTGTTAAATGCTTGTGGATGTAGCACTGAGTACCATGTTATATAAGCCTGTAATATCCTGGTCTGATGTCAGGCTGGCTTTGCAATTTTCAAATTGATCAGATAAATGTGTATTTCTTCTAAGCTGCTTTCACTGTAAGTGAAATCTGCTGGTTTCCCTAGAAACAGAGCTGCTTCTCTTTTTGTTTATGTGCATTTGATTGATTCTTGAGGCAGCTGTGCTGAAATACTACATGTAGTAGGATTATTGAGATTGTGAATCAATGTGGTTACCTTGCTTGTAGGGCGATAAATAGAACAACATGTAGCATAAATACTGGATCTTGCTCAATGCTCAAAAGATTATGGATGGGAGGGAGGGGGGGGGGTGTGAAATATGCATCTAATGTAGAGCACCTGTTAGGATTATTGAGATTATGAGTCGACATTAACTGAAATACTGCACCTTGTTTGCTGAGTTATTGATTAGACAGTGTAGCTATCATCTGCAATATTGAACTTAATATTGCAAACATTCTGCTCGTGTGACTTCTTTAAACATTTTTTTGCAGCATTTACTAAAACCTTAAACTTCGATGGGCAAGAGTTCTACCTGCAGCTAGTAGATACTGCTGGGCAGGTGAGATATTTGTGGGTGTTGTAGATGGGTTCACAGTTTGGGTGGCACAATGTTTCAAAACTGTCATGTGATTTACTGTGAATATTGCAAAACATTTTTGCTACCTACCAGACACTAACTGTTTTGCAGACATTTTTGGTATCGCATTTGTGTTGCCAAATATTAAGTTGATGACACTTTGCTACTTTTGGTAACTTGTATTTCACTTTCTTCTTGTGTTAAACACAGACATTGTGGGCCAAAGGGCCTGTTCTTATACTATACTGCTCTGCGTTCTCCAGCATTTGTTTTTCCTGTTCAACTTTTAGGATGAGTATTCCATTTTCAGCTTCTCCCACACAGTGAACATTCATGGGTATATTTTGGTTTACTCTGTAACATCTATGAAGAGGTGAGTAAACGAGATTAAAAATATTCTGAAGTCGATGGGAGTAATTTTAATATCTGATGTGATTTGACAGCAATTATAAGATGAAATTGCTTAAAGATTGATCTTGGGTATTTGATTGAAGAGCCAAAGAAACTCTAGTTATTTCAGTGTGCATGGCGAAGAATACGTATGATTGGATGCAAGGTGAGGCTTTACTACCATCAAGGTTTAGCTTGGCTACTTTGGAGTTTTTAAATTAAAGAGTGTGATCATTGCATCTGCAGAGTTGAATCACTGAACCAGAATAGGATCTTTCTCCTCTTTGCCCACCACCAGGGCCAAATTATCTCTCTGTGGTCTAGTCTGCCATTGATTACATTTTGATGCAGGTAGATAACCTAGCAAGTACTAACTTGGGGAAAGTTGGGGTAAGTACTAACTTGAGGAAATTGAACAATAATGCATTTTGAGCAAGAGGGTTCCTTGCAAGGTGAGAGCAGACTTAAGTTTTTATGCACTAACTTGTAGAATAGTGTAACTGTTTCTTGTAACTTTATAATTTTTTGCTCTTAATGTCTGTCCTTTGGTGTTTTTGCAGTTTTGAGATGATTAAGATAATTCGCAGTAAACTACTGGACAAAGTGGGGAAAATCCAGTAAGTATCAGTAAATTATATTTTGAGGGGGAACTTTCTTACTTTCCTAGCCAATTCAAATCGTTCTGCCTTAATGCGACACACACAAAAAGACAAAGTGCTAGAGTAACTTAGCGGGTCAGGCAGCATCTCTGGAGATCATGGATAGTCTTTCCCACTCCTCTCTGGCCCTTGGGGACAAGCAGGGCAGGGCTCGACGGCTTGCTTTTGGGACGGGTGCGCACGACACCACTGTCTACTGCTTGGCACCAGTGATTGTTCTGTTAACAAACGTTTACCACATTATTCACTGGTTTCGCCACTTTCGGGGAGCTATGGACTTGCACCCCTAGATCCCTATATTCATCAGGGCACAAGAGAGACTTGCAATTTACAGTAGACTTGTTTCATTTGATCTCCCAAAATGCAATACCTCATACTTGTCTAGATTAATCTTCATCTGTCACTTTTCTGTCCAAACTTTCTCCTGATCTATATCTTGCCAGGTCCTTTGACATCCTTCTTCACTATCCACAACATCATGAATTTTTGTGTCGGCTGCAAACTTGCTAATCAGGCCACTTACTACTTCATTCAAATCAGTAATCTACAGTACATTAGGAACAAGCTTGGACCCTTGCAGAATACCATAGTCACAGACCTCCAATGAGAAAAATACCCCTTTTATTCTTAAGCCCTTTGCTCCTCTGGGGAGCATAGGCCATTGACAAATATCCTCCACCTCACTCGGTTGTTGGCAGTTCTTTTGAGATCTCCCCAATTGAGCCCACTCTCAAACATTTCTGTCTGGCCACCTCTTCCCCAGCTGTTCCTGAGGCAACCTCTTTTCCTTTTTCCTTGGGGGTTCCATTTCAGGGCTTGCCGGGTGATGTTTGTGGCAGGTTTTCTGAGGGTGTGTCCAATCCAACTCTCCTCTGCCACTGCCCCAAATCTTCTATAGCCCAAGCCAATTTTGGATCTGATAATATATTTTAAATTGGAAGAAAAAAACTTTTAGAATGTTAACGTAAAGATTGTGAGTGCAGTTTTCAGGTAGTTGACCATGCCGGTTGCTGCCTGTTTTCATTTGAGCATTTGCAGGATTTTCTGTTTATCTGTAAGATTTACAGCATCTGCAATATCTTAATTACTGGTCATAAAAGTTGATTTTATTCCAATACTTACCAATGTGAGGAAGCTGATAAATGTTACTCATGTATTTGAATGGCAGTGTGACTTTGTACAGTTAAAGATTTCTACTGCAGTGTTTTGCATAAGACCTTTATTGATTGCGTAAAGTCATTGTAATATGTTGTGTAATTTTAAGTAGTTGGTATTCACAGCTCCTAGCACACTTGCTTAAGTTTTTTTTCTCTAATGGGATCAAATGTGTCTTATTCTACTAAAGAACATTTAGTTGTGCCTGTCAAAATTACATCATGGGGTAGGATAAGTATAACTGGAACTTTAATATTGTAATATTACCTAATTTCAGGAGGTTTCTTGCAATTAAATAAGTAGGTTTTTGTCTTCGTGGCAACAGTAAGTCAGACTAAGGAGGGGGCAGTTAGGGAAGGACTTTGAGGAGGAATTAGAGCATGGTTAGTATGCTCATCTGCCAAAGGTACAACTGGAAACTGAGATGTGCCATTAAAATGTAGTCATCCGTCTACTGACATTTCCGTTGCTGCTCAAAACCTTCAATGGTTTGGTTTGCGTTTTATGGTACACTTTATTTCAGAGTGCGAATTCCACAGTAATATGCTGGCGTAATCAAACTTGTATGTTTTGTTTTATTCAACAACTTTTATCTGCAAACAGAACAAATTATTTTACTTCGGAGTCACGTGAGTGATTCCGTGAAGAAGCCCGTCCCAGGACGCGTAGCGGCATTACGTTTTCGGCATGCAAAGCGGCAGCCGGGAGTCAGGGCTCCCGAAGAAAACGAGAGTTCAGGAACACAACGCAGAACTCGCAAAGAGGAACTGCCCCGCTCCAACTCTACCAGCGGGGCAGCAACCAGCGGCGGCGTCGCTCGTAGAGCGGTTTTCGCTATCCCTGAGACCGAGCCAAGCCAGTCTCGCCAGAGCCTGTCTCGCCAGAGCCTACACGGCGGACTGGGAAAGGGGCTAGGAAGCCAAACGGCCGGTCGTCTCCGATTCGTCGGAGGGAGGGGAAATGTCCACCCCAAAGCGGGGGAGAGACAGCCGCCTAAGCTGCATCCAGCAGCTATTGGAGGGGATGGTCTACCAAGAGCAGCAGCGCTCTCGGACAGACAGGACAGGCGCCCCCTCCATGGTGCTGAGTCCGGCACCTCCCTTTGCGACCTCGGACCAGGAATGGGAGGTTAGCATCGGTGACCAGGGGCAGGCTGGTCTGAGTATGGGGCAGGCGGAAGGAGCCAAAGGAGAGCAGGGTGTGCAGGAAGAGCTGCTGGGGGTCGTAAGCCGATTCGTCGCTACCCCACGGGTTGGAGCAACACTGGAGCCAAGGATGGCTGCCAGCATAAACCATCTCTCCAACAAACCACTGCAGGAGAAGGTGCTCGCCCAAGTGCTTGAGGAGCACACAGCCCCGGATAATTGTGAGGCTCTCAAGGTCAAGAGCCTCAATCCTCAAATATGGGGCAACGTGGGGCGACCGATTCGGACACAGGAGGTCAAACTCCAGCGCATTCTTCGCCTCCTCACGGCGGCTATAACAGCCTATGCGCGGGGTGTCGAGACCGTAGATGACATCTCACCAACAGGATGTCCTGGCACTCATGTGCACGACACAATATGAGCTGAATAACCTGAGAAGAGACAACATCAGGCCGGCCCTCAATCCTAAATTTGCAGGATTATGCAAAACTCCATCAGTAGAGACCGACTCATTTTTTATTTGGGAAGGACTTGAACAAACAGCTCAAAGAGATGGAGGAGGCGTCTAAGACCTTTAGCCTCATGAGGGCACCACCGGCAGCGAACATACCAAAGCTCTTCATTCCACCCAGGCGGCAGCACACCACTGTATCTACCAGTCGGCGTCCTGAATATGCGACTGGTCAAAGCTTGGGGCCGCACTATCCCCAGAAACCTTTTTAGGTCAGGGCCTGCAGCGGACCCCCTGGAAAATGCGCCTCCCCCCAACATCGCCAGCACATCGACAGGGAAGAACACTCAAAAAGAAAAAAACACAACCCCGCCAATAACCATGGAGGTAGGTGGGTCTGGTTCCTACCAGCAAATAGAGCGCTTTCTTGGACTATCTTGGCTTTCATATTAATTCAGTCCACGTAACTTTAATGTTGCCAAGAGACAACATAGTTGAATTGGCACAAACAAAGAACAAATTAATGGTCAAACTACCAACTACTCGACAAATAACAGAGTAATTGGGGGAAAATGGTACCATTTTCTGTCTACATGATTCAGATGTTAGTATCAAAATCAACATATAGGTTGTCATTGAGCATCTCATGAAGTTACCCACTGAAATAATATCAGAAAGACAGTGGTGGGGTTACCACTTATACTGGGGCTCGGGTGAAAATTATGAGTTTAAGCACTTGCATGTATGGGTATAAATAAGACTACACTATGGAGGTGGCCTATATTAACCATATGGCAGCATAAAGTCGGTATCATATGACAAGTTGGTCAAAACAATTTGGCAATGGTATATCCATAGAGGTATTGGACTATCAACAACTTACCTGCCTGGTAAGCAAAATAAGGTGACAGACACCAGGTCACATAAAAGTAAGGACAACATCAATTAGATGTTTTCATATAAAGTTTAACAAAACTATCAAGCTATATGATGCAACAGATATTAATGCATTTTCATTGTCGCTGTACTGTACACTGACAATGATAATTAAAATGGAATGTGAAACTGATATCGATTATTTGCATTAACGCTATATCACCAGGTGTTTGGGGATGTCCTATGTATGTCGCGGGGGGAAACCAGACCCTGGGCCAGTGGAATCCTCATTAAAACATTTCTCTGGGACAGATAGTTCCAGCAGAAAGATCGTCAGCTATATATATTAACTTTTCTGGCCTATAGGTCATGTTGTCATTCAAGAATGTATTTATAATATTGATAGACAAATGCGTTCACGCAGCATTGGTGAAATTAATTTTATGTATTTTTCCGTTCTGCCTCACCAATCGAGAACAACGCACAGTACAAAGGGATTCTGCTTCAGGTATTTGATAGTACCTGACGGACTTACGCAGACCTTGTTTCACTTCACGCCATGATATGGTTGTTGGAACTTGGATGGTGTTTTTTCCAGTACCCAGAATTATTAATATCGGAGCCGGGCACAAATCTACTGTGCCATGAGAAATAAGCTCCTGAGCTGCAGATTCTGCGCAAACCTCTGGGACTGGGATTGTTATACTGAATAATCGACACCATGTCAGCATCCTTTTGAACATCCACTGGACTACAACACTTGTCCAGCATCAAGAGAAGTACTGCAAGGATAAAGGGGAAAACCTACTCATCCGAATCAGGTACTACGAACTGGAATTCCTGGAGAACCTTCATCATGATGAAGGATTCGGCTACAGTGCCATCAACACAGCTAGAATTGCCCTGCCTGTTCTTTTTTCAAAACAGCTACAGGACAACAGGCCATGGGGTCACTGGCTGGTGGTAATGAAGGGTATTAAAACTCTAAACCCCTAGACAATGTACACCTATATATGGGATGTCACAGTGGTTAACCACACTTCAGGGGATCCCACCAGCCAGAGTCCAAAACCTGAACCTTCTATGCACTAAAAACATATGTTAAAGGCACATGGAGCAGCACAGAGGGTCCAGTCACTACTCCTATTTCAACTGGACACCATGCTCACAGCTTCAGACCAGATCTCTATCATTTGTCCAGGGAATGGTCAAACCAGACCAGGAATACTTTATCCAGTCATAAAATCCGGGCTTACCCGCCAGAGAACACGGTAATGTACCAAGACCCCTATTACCTTACATAGACGCAACCTAATTATGCGAGGGAGATGAAAAGCCTTGTGGGTTGGTTACAAAAAACCTTGTGGTCGGGTAACAAGCCTTTTTTGAAATGGCTCAAGCAGGTTAAAGCTCTTGGGATAAAACTAACATGTCAAAGTTGTCATCCCACAGGAGAAGCTTCCACGTCAACGGCAAAAGAATGGACGTACCTATAAACCACATCCTGGCTCCAGCAGAATAGTGGGGGTAAAACGTTCAGAGAGAAATAATTTATTATAAACTGTTGACAAAACCTGTTTTTCATTTGCAGGAAAGATTCCAATCTGCAAATATTCAGATTAGCCAAAGGGAGCATTAAATTTCTTCAGTGTCTATTGTAAAATACCATTGGGTTTTCTATAACAGAATCATTGGTTGGTTACGATACACACTTCCTCCCTCAAAGACTTCGGCAGTGAGTGTAGTAAAACTGTTACACGGTTTGAAATCACAGAGCTTTGAAATCTTCACGGAATCACTCACGTGACTCCGAAGTAAAATAGTAAGATTAAACGAGAACTTACCAGTTTGAAGTTTGATCTGTATTTTATGAGGAGTTACGATGAGGGATTACGTGCCCTCCGCTCCCACCCTCATTACATGGATCAAACTGATAATTGATGTCTCTTTGTTCTTTACTATGTTACTTCAAATACTTGTGTCTTTCTGTGATTCCACACCGCTGCTTTGAAGTATGCCGCTACGCGTCCTGGGACGGGCTTCTTCACGTAATCCCTCATCGTAACTCCTCATAAAATACAGATCAAACTTCAAACTGGTAAGTTCTCGTTTAATCTTACTATTAAAACTGAATAAGGCAACAAATGATCTACCTGTGTGTACTGGTTTTCCTATTCTGGAGATGTGTACTTAACCAAGCTTATAACTGATCCTCAAAAGTCAAAATTGCAGCCTGTGAGTTTGGACACCTCCGTTTCACATGGTAACTGAGCTAAGAAAGGCCTTCTACACAATGATGTGGAGGTGGTCCATAGTTGCCACCTTTATAATGTTGTGCTATATATACTCTCCTACCATTAAGTGTTACAGGAGTATTTGGAACCATTAAATCTTTTCAAACAGATAAATCATGGCATTTATTGTTTTTGCCCTCTCTTCTCCGAAGAAAACGTATTATATCCATCGTAGATACAGTTTATCATGAAATCCTGCTGCTCTTTTGTTCTTGTGCTCTATGTACTTCCACTAGTACAGGTTAGGATGATCTCCATCAGCAATAATAGAGATCAGGAATAACCAATGATGCACATGTTAACTTTATTAGGCTTTCAATGTAAGCAGCGGCTCACTGATGTCTAAATTTTACTCTGCTAAGGACCCTTTGGCTTTGAAACCACGCTTTTTAATGTACAGTTTACAGGGAAAAAAAATCCAGACCACTGAAGTGCCTGCTTTCAGCTCCAAGTGATCATATAAAATCAAAAGCAACATTCTAAATGTTTTATTTAAATGTTGAATTGAGATTCCTTAGACTCTCTCAAAATAAATGATTGTGAGAAGAAAATACACATCGACACTGTCTGACCATTACTGTTACTGGTAGATCCTTGATTTTAGATTTAAATGCATCTACGATAGGTTTTCAAGTACTACAATTGTTATTTTGGTGCAAAGACTTCATGCATCTAAAATAGCTTAAATGAAGGGCTGTGCTTGAGAGATGAATGCACTTATCTGTTTTTTAACACCATCTTATAGAGTAGTACATGAAAAATTCATGCAATGTTTCTTTTTATATAGGTGGTAATGGAAGTTTTTAATGCAGTTTCCATAAAATGAGGAAGATGCAATGCACAATTCATCTGTACAACGTACTGTATATATTATTCCTCTGTTTTGCAAGAGTGGGGATTTAAACACAACTTGGACAGATCTGCTGACGTACTAGTAGCACAAGCAAAGGCCCTTCCAACAGTTATGACTAACTCTGTTCATTATTTATTTAACCCTCAGCCGGCCATCATCTCCACATTATGCTCCACCTTTTGAACCTCCATGTTTTTGCCAAATGTGCAGGTGAGTAGTGAGGGCATGCAAGCAAGTGCTTTCTTGTGTTTGTTGACCTGTGCCTTCTGTGTATGGAAGTACCCGAGGCCATTTTACTGGAAAGCACTATAGTTCTCACTCTAACGCAAGGTATCTTCATTCCCATGGGATTATTTTGGGGTAGGGAAGATGGGTGGGATAGGTGGCGGAAAATTCTAACTTTGTCAGCATGGCAATGGATTTCCATTTTGATCTCCAGTCCAGATCTCCAGTGTGTAACTTCAAATATTCCATGAACTATTTGCACTCGTGGAGCTGACAGAGTTCTGAATAACAACTGCCAAACTCGGCCTTTGGTGTGTGGTGAGAGAAATGAAACAAGAAAAATGTACTTGATCCATTTACCTGTTGAATGCGCATTGTCCATGATTTGTGTTGTTTGAGAGTGACTACTATACAATCCTTCTGGAAAGCCATATCCCATTAGAATCACCCACCATTGCGTGGTGTGGCATTACCATTGTGCTAAATAGGATGGATTCAAAACTAGACCATTTCCTCCCACATGGATGGATCTGAAGTACTGTGCATAACCAGCTGTGCCAGAACTGTATTTGTTTGTCTTTTAATCTTTTAATTACCCAATGTATCCCTTATCAAGCTAAAGACTGCAGAAGAACGTGCCTAAAGTAAAACAAAGCCCGTCTCAAGTTCTTGTGATATTTTAAAAAATGGCTAAGCAAGCTGGATACAGCAAAGGACATGCATTCTGACCACATTCTAACTGTAATATGCACATACACAAAAACTAGTCATGCCCCAAGCCAAGTATAGAGAGAAACCTGGCATAAGGCCCACAATGTTGAAAGATTCACAGGTATGTCTTTTTTCCACATTAGAACTCAAACCCAATTCAGCTGAGCGCTGCCCTGTTGATCAAATGAAATAAATGTACCTGCAACAGCCTGCTCAATGTAGGTATGTTACAAAACGTACCTGAATCGTGGCTGAGCATCTGCCCCACCCCGTGTGTGCGATTTTGGCGCTGTTTAGAGGGGGTGGGTTTAAAACACGATTTTCACTAGGCTGTTGCAATTGAAAATGTTCAGCCTAGTAAATCATTAACGGAAAATCGCTGGAAGACCCCCGTCGCAAAAGGTATTATTAGTTTTTATGGCCTTGTATAATAGTTATAGTAGTTTAAAAATCACTCTCTCAACCCGCAACCTCTCGCAGCCCCAGGGTTTTATAAAGCAAACAATTAAAGGTATGTACCTTATTTTTACATTAAATGGGGCTTGTATATAACCCTGTATATAAAGTTTTCTATAGCGAGTAGTTCATTTTGGGCTCTTTATATTCCGCAGTATTTTTCTGGGCGTTTGAGGGCACAAATCCAGCGCAATGTGAACGTTCTAAACCAGCGCGTTCACAGGAACCCACTAGAAAGCCGATTTAAAATTGACTTTAATTTACAGCAATTGAACACTAAATTCCTTCCATTTGGCCTATAAATTGATGTAAATGAGATTTAAAAATCATGTTTTATTGTGAATTATTTGTGAATATTATTTGGACACTTGGGCTATTTAAAAATGTTAATCATTTATTAAGAAATGGATAAATGTTTAGATCTAGTAATTGAAGTTTGAAATTAGCTACAATTGGGTAACTAACTAATTATATGCTTTAATTTCAGGTCATCCAAGTAAGATTATTTTATATTTGTTTCAGAATGCTTCAATCTATGATAACTGAAAATTTCATTCAGTTCTCTTCATTTTTAAGAAGGTTATGGGCTTTTGACTGTCCTCGATCACAGCTTTTTTGTTATGTCCATAGAAAATCAATAGGGAACAAGATGCTAATTTCCGAGTATGAAAATGGCCATAACTTTTCTATTACTTGAGATATGAAAGTGAATTAGGTGTCAAATTAAACTTATTGTTATGCTTTATCTGATGGGATAAATTGCAGACTTGATTTTTTAAATCTCAAAATTTTGTAACATTGCTACTCAATGGTGTTTTGGGGTTTATTTTGGACTCAATGACTCCAAGCCCTAATTTTAAAGCCACAGTCCAAATGTGAACATATGCTAAAATGCCAGGGTTATGGTGACAGTTTCTAGCCTTCACAGTTGAATCTAATGTAACTTTGTTTCTCCCCCCCCCCCCTTCAATTGTTTAGAATACCGACAGTGCTAGTTGCAAATAAGAAAGACCTTACCAAACAAAGGTATGTAGTAGTTTTTCTCTAAAGAGCAAAGTTTAATGTATAAAACATTGTTTATAACGAAGGATTATTCTTAATTATTCAGTAATAGGTGGGAACCAACAAATAAGTGGCAAGGGAGGGAATTGGTTTCTACACTGTCCAGGAGAGATTTCTGTTTGGAATGTTCTTAGTTCAGCAACAAAAAATCATCTACTTTTTCTGGATATGTGAGGAAATGACTTGGGAAATTAAACATCGAATATGATGGTTGAAGAAAGGTACCTGCCAACTGCTGCCTCAAATGTCTATGATTGGGTATTAATTGTCCTCATGAGAATTAGAAGAATTTTATTTTTGCCAGTTTTTTCTTATTGTAAAAGACTCTGGGATTATAGATATTGAATGAGTATTTTCCTCTTGTATTTAAAAAAAATAAAAAAAAATCAATGTACAATAAAGGAAATTAGTACAAAAGGAAGTGCTGCATTCAGATATGATTAAGGCTCAAATTTATGAAATTCCAACTGGGAACCAGATCTTGAAGCGATTGATCATAGAATCCGAGGCAATTCAGTCAGTGGACAGTCTTTAAAATATTTTTTGATCTGGAAGTTGGATAAAAGGTTTTCCAGTGTAACGCCTCGGTTCAAAAACGACGTGGAGTTTCATCTTTGAGAGAGGTGGAAGTCGATTCTTCAGACTTTATTTTAAAAATCGTTTTTTTGCCAAAATTGCTTGTGTATTTGTTTTTTGTTTAAATAATGGTGTCATTTTGCCACGTTTACTCCTTTTTTCCATAGAGTGGTGAAAATTGAAGAAGGGAAGAAACTCGCACATTCTTGGGGAGCTGCATTCTTGGAATCGTCGGCAAAACAGAATGATGTAAGTGATTGGGAAGAAATTGATTGCTTGAACATTTGTCTCTTAAAGGAGGCGTTGTGCTGAATAAGTGAGGATGTCTAAACCTTGTGCTGGTACTGAAGAATTTGGATTCCAAACCAGTGTTCATGAGATTTGCATGTCAGAGGAAATGTTAATAAATATTTATGGAAGAGGAGGAGGCTATTCACCTTTGAAGACCCCTAAAGAAAGGTCCCCAAATCCAACTTGAGCCTATGCCAATTGTGGGTACAGTTTACTGTAAATCCATTGCAACAAGGTAATGTTGCTTTGGTCAGAATATTAACAACTGATTCTGACTGACTAATTTCCCCCCAAGTGTCACTGCTCACGTACATTTATGGGAAGGGGAGAAAATATTTACCAGCCATCCTAGGCTTTGCATCTCTGGCAAGTATTTATATTAAATATTATGTACATAACTGAATTGTTCTTTTTCAGACCACAGTGCAAATATTCAAAATGATGATCCAGGAAATTGAAAAACCCGCTGGGTATGTCCAGGACAGGAAATGTGACATGATGTAGTGAGCTTTGTGGCCATGACACTTTTCTGGTTGCTGAGGAATGAAGGCAGTTACGAGACCTAATCATTTTGTGATCTGGTTACCTGTAGCTGAGCTAACAGAATAGAAGTCTACCACAACTGTTCTACACTAGTTGGCTTGATTTATTAGGTCACTGAGTCGTTAAATAAGCTTTGTATTGTTTGTGATATGCAAGTCCTTGCTTAGACTTGTATAGCTAGTAAAATAAGATCCACTCTAAGTGGTATTCAGTAATGAATCAGAAGCTTGCCTATCATTTGAAATCAAAGGCCTGCTTTATGTTAATGAACTAGCTTCTAAAGTACATTTGGTGTCTGATGGGATTGCCACTTCAACATAACCTTTTTATTTTAAGTTTCATGTGGATTTTGTTTCCATGGAGTGGGAATAAATGCAGTCTTTTCAAAATGTATTACTTCTTGCAAAGGACTTTAAAAAAAAATCTAGAGTCTGTAGCAAATTGAGATTGCATAAAGTATAGATTGTAATAGTGGTATCTTGAATTAATAACTGTCTCAATACGAATATTGTCTGTTATTGGCTATTTGATCTAAAACCAAATCTACTGGTTTGAGAGACCCAGTTTTTTGATTTACTTTGGTTTCGAGTGATAATGAAGCTGCTTCATGGAATGGATCTATTGATTTACTGTTTGGAAGGAACTCGTACCTCATAACCCCTTTCCCATCTGTCCAGCTGAAGATTTTCTTTTCGTCTTTCAATTGAGTTTGAACATGACACAAAGAAAATGTTGCTGATATATGTGAGCTGCTTTGGCCTGGGTTGTGCAGCAGCATGAATGTTTATTTTATGGTAAGGGACGACTAAGTATTACAAAATCATTTTGGTATGTCTAATTTGATCAACTGCCATGGTTTTATTGTTGTGAAATAGTTGAGAAACATAGTTACTTATTTAAATGTGCTGATTCGTTTGATGTTCATGCTAAATGAATTATGCTGCAATAGTCTGAGAGCACTTGCAATTTCTGACGAACTTTGGTTGTTAACTTTTGAAGCCATCCATTAGGCTTTGATTTGAGCTTGTGGATTTAATTGAGTAGTTGTGCATGATCTTTATGTAAAAACTGGATGTCATGCTGCAGCCACGATTTGCCATTATCGTGAGAGAAGCTTGCTGCTACTAATCACCTGTTCCTTGTTGGGTGATCCTCATGCTAACAGTATGATTGAAGCAATATTTTGGGAATAAAATTACTCCAATAAATCTAAGAAAGCCAAAATTGCATTGGGACATGAACTGCTGCTATTTGGTCAGATCTAGTCTGAATGTTTGTCTCAAATGGAGCAATTCGTACCACCTTCAAAAGCGAGTTAACATTTGAAGTGCACTTTCAATGACAGAGATTTCTACTGAGTGAGTTGAGATTAATCTCAATGTTTTCTGACCAGTTAAGGATTTGCGTTTTGATATATTTGTCTTTACTATGATTTACTTTTTATTTTTTATTCTGCTCGAAGTGGGCAAAATATTTGATATCCTCAATTGGAGCCAACTGTACTGAGATCAATGGCCCACATTACCATTGAAATAGTGCCTTGAATTCTTTGTTTTTGCTGACCTTTTGTCTTATGTAAACTATGGATGTAATTGAGTCTATAAGTGTTAGCTATTTAGTAGTTCATCAATGATCTATTATTGTAACGTGTTATCATCTTGTCGGAGTAATATTTTGGTAATGCATTGCCCATGCCGGCACTAAATTTAGACAGGGTTTTTTTTTTTTTTGTGCAAGGTACTATGTGAAGTTGATTTGTAGGACTTGTTTATTAAAATATTACGGAATCATCTGACTTGTCTCAATTTCTTGACCGTTATGAACATGAAACTATCTTTGGATCCAAATGCTTCATCCACAAAATTGTTGGATTAGCCATTTCATTAGAGGTACAGCAAAGTCAAAGTCAATTTTATTCGTCACATGCACCCGAAGGTGCAGTGAAATGAATTTGGGCCTCTGGCCCACCAAGTCCATGCTGACTACAATAATCCCATCATTATTTTCCCTTCTCTCCACAGTATCTGGAATTCCCCAGGTTCCTGCACTCATCAACACACATGGGAATTTACAGTGGCCAATTAAACTACCAGCCTGCACGTGTTTGGAACATGAGAGGGAAGGGAAACCAGTCACGGGGAGAAAGTGCAAACTCCACACTGACAGCATTTGCACTGAAGCATGCATACATCTGAATGAACCGATAGATAAAGTATCTGCCTCTGTGTAGAGTGTTTTTACAGTAGTACATTTTAAGAGATGTTTTTCTTTAATTTCAGTTCCACATCCTGTTTCCATGTGCAAAGATCTCTACTTTTATTTTGGCTGGGAGGAGAGATGGTGAGCACAGAGATTTGGTTGAAATCGGTCACTTTCATAGCGAATGGTGTGGTCACTGACAAAGGAACACATCCCCTGCACTGGTTTAGAAAGTCTCATCATCCAAACAGAGGCAGAGAAATTGGGACAATTGAATAGCATCCTTGCAGGAAACTGGCTGCAGTTGAGAAAACTGTAGAAGTCTGGACTAGTAATGGATACCGGTTGCCTTAGGATGGGGACAGAGCAAAGTAGAGAATGGGAAGAGATGAGCCAGATATGGACAGAGGAGGGGGAGAACATAATTCCATTCTGTTTTAACATTTTATATTTTGCAACATAAAACAGGCTAATTTTCTCACTTTCCCACTTCTGATGGACCTGAAACATTGACACTGTCTCTCCACAGCTGCTGCCTGACTCGAGTTTTTCATTTGGTTTCTGGTTTTGTTCCCTGCCTTTAGAAGCCTATTTCACCTTATGAATAACATGATGCTCTGTGATTGATTTGGTGCGCATAGTTAGTTTATGTGCAAGCAATCATGAATTGGGTGCATGAATTTTTTTTTCCCATTGCCCAACCATTAATAGGAAATACATTTTCAATTTGCTGCATCACCTGGAAAGTGTTTAGATTCCTGGAGGTGGATAGAGATCAAAGGGTAGGTGCTGCATCTCCTATGGTTGCAGACAAGATAGCAGTGTAAATTGCCTCGCGGCTCAGCTCATCCAATGAGCTGTACGTTCCATGAAAGTACAATCCTTGTTCTGAGTTGTCTGGTGGTTTATAGGGACAGCCGATGTATGAATGTTGAAGACAGAGTGTGGTTACATTGTGATGTCCTGTTATTGTAAAGTGAGCTATCAACATGTCATTGTTAAAGATTTCTATCAATAATGGTTATTTTGGGTCGTGTTCTGAAGGGCAGTGCCATGGAAACCCAGTAAAGTCATTTTGCCTTGCAGAAAGAAATTGATGAAGAAGGTATTGTACATAAAGCTTGAAATATTGCAAAATTCCTATTGAAGCTTTATGAATTTTTTTTACCACTTTCAGAGTTTCCTTTCATTGAGGAACTCGGCAATTGTCTTGCAATGAATCCAGCCAAAATCTATATCCTGATGTGGTTACCACTAATAGATAGTAGTTCAGATTTTTTAACCTAATTAAAATAAACTAATTTTCTAATGATATTCTAAAATCCAGCGAGTACAGGCCCAGAGCCATCAAACAGTCATCATATGTAACCATCCCCAAGATCATTCTCTCAAACCTGCTTTGGACCCAAGTGGAATGGAACAAGACCATCCTTGGTTCAAATGCAGCCATTTATTTTTCAACAACTAACTTTCAATTTCGTTTTTCATGTATTTCATTAAGTTGGCCTTTGGTTTGCAGTGACATGCTTGGTGTTTATTTTTAACTTTAGCCCAAGCCAGCTAAGTATGCTTTATTTTTTCCTATTTTGATTAATACGCACTTCTATGAACCAACAGATTTATCTATTTTCAAGACAACGACGACTGCCCACTACTAGAAGTGCATTTTAGTTTAAAAATACGCAACACAAAAATAGAAAAGATGGAACAGAAGAATCACAGGATTCAGCCCAGCAACCTACAGATTAGTGGAACCGCCAATAAGAGTTGTTCAATGAGAAATACTGGGGGGTGTTTCCATTGCCAGCTATAAATGCCCATATCTTGTGCAGTTGTAGTCAGGATTTTTGATGTATTTTTCCAATTGGAGCGCAAGCAGCAGGTGCCAGAGTGGAGATTGCACTTACAACGTGGTAAGATCACTCAATGGAGTTATCATTCTGTGGGTTGGAGGAGAATAGTAATGATCACAACTGGTGCCCAGAATGGATTGCAAACTCGTTTTACCTGCTACAGTATCTACTGTTTATAAGTGTTAATTCTCCTTGGTGGAAGTTGATTAGTGATGAAACTGAGAGAATGGTAATTGGTTGCATCACAGCCTGGTTTGGCAACTTGAACACCCAGGAACGAGGAAAATTGCAAAAAAAAAGTGGCCAGCGCTGCCCAACATGGGTAATGACTGCCCCCCCACACCATGGAAGGAAACTACAGGAGTCGCTGCCTCTGAATGGCAGCCAGCATCATCAGACATCCACGCCACACTCTCATTTCACTCCTGCCACCTGGAAGGTGTAAGAACCTGAAAACGGTAACGTCTAGGTTCGGAAGCAGTTTCCTCATTACAGCCTCGAAATAAACTCTGAACTACATAGTTTATCCCCCCTCCTCCCCAGTCTATCTTGTTTGTTTATTTTCGCTATGTATTGAACTCTTGTTTATTTTGATATTTACAGAGTAGTATACATTTCTGATGTGCTGCTATAAGTAAAAAAATCATTGTTCCGCTTCAGGCCATATGAAAATAAAACACTCTTGATTCGTGAATTGGTGCTAGGATTCTATGTAATCAGTTCTGAACATTCATGGCAAGTGAAATACTTAAATTGTCGATTCCCAGAAGTGGGTAGAGAAACGGGACTGCAACAAATAGACGCCGGTGTGAAAACATGCGAAAAGTGGCCTTCAAGGGGAAAAAAAAAACCCCCACAAGACGCAAAGAGAAGCATTTCCAGCTATGCTCGAAACGCCGAAGAGTTTTGGTGATGTAAATAAGTTTTCTGATGCATTAGTAATGAGGAAACAAACTTCAGCCCAGAAAGCGAAATAAATGATATGGTGCAGACTGTTGGTACATAGAAGACTTAACAGCAGTGGAAGCAGAATTGACGAAAGTCGTCAACTTCCCTTTGTAAAAAAAAAAAAAAATCCGAGTTGAAGGGGGAAGAGAGACTGTGCCTCTGAGCAAGCCAGGGCAAGCAAATTGTGCCAAATGGCTTCTTTGTCCGGTGCAAAATTACAACTGACAACGAATGTAACTACCTGGGCAACTCGCTGTTGGACTGCGAGTTGAACTCTATCTACTAGGTACAAAAACTGATTTAAGGGAATGAAAAGGGGAAATAAACATTTTACATGACGAAGTAGGTTGTCATTTTGCATTCACTTTTGCAATCACGTGAAATTCCTCCCACTTTCCACCATGGTGGTGGGTCCGATATCCAATGTAACAAACAAGCAAAGAGTCTGATAAGAAAACATTCAATTGACCAGCGCGCACAAAACATTGCATCAGTTGCCCATTTCAAAGGTCTTTCGCCGCGTTTATAAAAAAAATAATGCAAATCGGTAACTTTTCACGCTGAATCTCCTTCAACAAACACTTCTTTAAATGATTGTAGTTAACACGTTTCACATAAACACTTCACCAAACGGATGCTCTGATGTTCCGCTTTAAATGTGAGATTTTAAACTCTGCGGAGGATTATACGTCAGAACGCTGCTGCAAAGAGATTAGGCTGTTCTCCGCCCTAAAATAATATCTCTCCGCAGTATTGTATTTTTTTTAAAATTCAGACAAATCTCTAAGAAAAATACAAAAAAAACACGAAACGCATTCACATTGACACTTATCTAATTAAATCTAGTCTCATCCCGAAAGGGAAGTGAAATCGAGTCAGTGGGATTATTTTCCTTTCTCAGGGCTTCCAAGATGGCCGTTCGCTTCAAGTATTTCTGCTTCCCGACAGGGATTTTATAGATTAAAAATTAAAATTACATTAGAAATGTAACCCTCTGCCTCGGAAACAAAGCAAGGGATTTCACAACAAAGTCACTGAATCTTGCAAGCGGAGTGAGCGAGGATGGAGTGAAAGTGAGTGTATAAGCAGTTAATTGGAAGCTTGTTTTTTCAACAAAAAAAAAATGTTTAGATGGTGCCTAGAAGGAAGTGCTGTGAGCGAATGGAAATGTATTGTCGAGGATGAGATAAAAGTGGACGGGGAAAGAAGAAAAAGCGGGGTTGGAGATGTTTTAGACGTGCAAAATAAATCATTTTGTCTCCTTTCTGGGCTGTGCAAGCCTTGGGGCGCGCGGGGAGGGGGTGGTGCTGCTACTGCTGCTGCTGTTGTGAGGCGTTTTCGGAGAACCCGTTAATTTAAAATTTATAAACACATCCCGGGAGTCAGCAAACGGAGCAGACATGTTTGAAAACCTCTTTGGACGCTTTTTCTTTTCCGGGCATAGTTTGTTTGTGGTAAAATGGGATGAATTTTGAGGTAAATGCGTGCGAGCGAATGTGTGTGTGTGTGTATATTATATATATATTATATATATGTGTGCGCGCGCGTGCCGGTTTGAGAGTTTCTAAATGGAAATGGGGGCGAGGGAGGGAAGTTTATCCGGTTTGAATGCACGTTCTTCATCCTTAATCTGTGGAAAAACACCTCACAGACCATCGCATTCAGCTTGTCCGGGGGACATTTCACTCGATGAACCCATCCCAAGTTTACGGGTGGCCTCCGTGGGCCACGGCTTTGTTTTCCTAAATAATGAGAATTAAAAACAAAACGCACCGTGAAAGGTGGCTGAACGTTTTGGATTCCTTCTTCAAATCATTTTGTGGGGGAAAAAAAAAATCTCTAGGGCGGTATGGTGTGGTTTGAGACGCTATTTTTAAAACGGTTTTCAGGGGCAGATTTTAAACTATACTTATGAGCTGGACTTTGAAGTTGTGGCATAAATAAAAACAAGGGAACTGTTTATTAATTGCTTTCTTTAAAAAAAATAATCGGCTATTTTAATAACATGCCGAAACAGCCAATAGGCAGTTTTAAAATTCGTTTTTGTATTTGCCTTTTAACAATAAAGTTACCGTAATTTAAAGCATCGCAATCAGATGCTAAAGGTGACTTCTGAAGATGTTTACATCGTATGTAATTTAAATGATTCCCTGATTTCCAGATATATTTGATCCCAAATTTGGAGCGACGTTACGTTCCGTCGGGGTAAAAAGCTAAATAGCTGGTAGATGGATTGCAACGTTGTGATTTCTAAAAGTCTTGAAAGTTTCTAGTTATATTTTGTTTCCAAGTCGGAAGTGGGGTTGGGGGTGTGTCGTCTTGGCCCAGGAGTTGGAGAGAAGCGCTACGTGGTTCACAATTGGAGACGAACAAAAGATTCACTTGAATGTAGTCATTTAATCCATTCGGATTAAACATGAAATGCATCGTTTTAAAATGTTAATTTCAGTCATTTCGTTTCGCATACTCTGAACAAGCGAGCAAATAATCCAGAGGCCGAATATATTTATATCTGTCGAAAATCAGGAACTGCTTTTGAATAAAGGGGCTGAGTTTATAAAACTAACGGGCTCCATTTAATTAAAACCCATACAACCCCATTGCCTGACCTACTTAAATTGGGAGATTATGGAGAAAATCAATGCAATTAACAACCTTGAAAGTAAGATCCATCAGTTAGTTTGTTTCTTTATTTTAAGATGTATTATAGAAAAGTGCCTGACCACTTTTATGAAATTAACGAGAGGGACCATTTTAAATGCAGAAATGTATTTGTTAGGCCCATGAGACTTGAGAACAAAACGTCAATAACACGACAGCACAGTTTTTAAAACGTTCTTATTGTCGAATAAAAATAGCATGCTTTGTCTTTATATGTAGTCTGTAGCAACATTTATATAAAAACAGCTATTTTTCTAATTGTTTATGGTGAAATGATCTTCAAGAATATAAACATGTTTAAAATATTTTACGTTTACTGGTAATTAAATGGGTTATGTATGAATTCATTCATCAAATAACTGCAAATTAATTTATTCTGAACTTTTCTTTCCCAGCACCCCTCACCCTTTCCCCATGCTTTCCTGTAATAAACAGTACCTATCATGTGGTGGTGCCCTGTAAATTCAGATTGACATTCTTGGTAAGATTTGTTCTACTTTTATTGTGCTGCTAGTGAGAGTGCAGTTGAATCTGAAGTGCCTGATGCCTAATGGTCAGCGAATGGAAAATGTATATACATACAATTTAGTGACCTCTTAAGAAATTTACTCAATGGATGATGCCTAATTAACGCTGTTGTTCAATCTAGCGAGGATAAATTATTCTTTGTCCACAAACAATGTTTGAGTTTTACATTTGTGGATCATTTGTTTTTAATTATAGTTTAGTATTACATTTTGTTGTGGTAAATCTTTTGACAGTATTTGATGATGTATGCAGTTGTCAATGTAGGGATATAAGTCATCTACAACCTACAAGTGCCAGTGTTAAAAGCGTTTCATAATCTAATGAGCCAAAAGATCTTGTCCTAATATCTGGCTGTTTGTGTAACATTTTGCATATGGCAAGTCTGATTTAGCTTCTCATATAAAAACCCTTCTTTCTTGCATTCATGCCAAAATATGGTACCATGGGTGCTGGTTACCCTTTACCATCTTAATCAAATGGATTATTATTCATCACCCGCCTTGATAATTAGTATTGACAGGCAATTATATTACAAGACATTGAATCCATGCCCACACAGATGGATTTCTTGCAGTATTTGAAACGTGGCTATCTACACCAAGAACAATGCATGCATCTCTGTGATGTGAGTGTTGGCCCAAATATTTGTCTAATGGAGTTTATTTGGAGGCAGATTTTAAATGTGAAACTTTTGACTTGCTTGCTCACCCGCTGATATACATTTGAACTCTTTTGTTGCTAAATGTGACTTTTTTTCAATTTTCAAGATGTAGAAAAAGGCCCTTTGGTCCATCATATATGCTGTTTCTGAGCAAAACCATAGATCCCATTTTCCCCATTTATTTCTCTGCAGCTTTCTCTCCCACCCATACCTGTCAATTCCATCCTGATTTTCCTACCATCCAATTTTGGAGGGCTACCTACCTTTTGGAGCCTCTATACATTGGTAGGTCTGGTTATAGGATATTCAAGTTAACAAAATAGCTCCTGTTGGTTATGCAGTTTTATTTTTAAATACCCATATGGTTGTTTTGTGCAGAGAATAATGTGTTATTTGGGTTTATTGCAAAGTAATATCAATTATTGATCAATGACATGCTAAAATGAATGAGCTTTCTGTTTCTCTCCTGAAACCAGTTTGAATGTAGTTCCAAATAATTAATTGTTTGTGTGTTGGTCAGCTATTGGGCTGCAGGAGATATTAGTGCCAAGTCTGATTTTCAGCTGTCCACCAGAGGCACTGAGGTTATTCAGAAGTATGGACTGAGGTTGAATTTTGTCTTGTTATGTTGGTACCTGGTATGTTGACAGAGTTTGTGTAACAGCAGACACAGAATGATCTTGGGGTCTTGGTCTTTTGTGGATCAGAACAAAGGATGGAAGTGCATTTGCAGAAATGCTTTTTTCCAAGGAGTACACTTTTTGTGCTGTTGGTATGTAAGTTTGGTTCTAGCTTTAAGTGAAGCAATTTTTTTTAAACCTAGTTTATAGAAGCAAGTGCAATTGCTTCATCTGTCAACAATGTTAAACTTGTTTGCACTATTAAATATCCAATTGAAGTCAAGGTCAATATAATGCAGCAGACTCTATGTGGCCACAAACCCTGGACCATTCAGAGGGATGATCACAAATGAGGATGTTGACTCCATTTTTAATAACTGTAACAACAAAATCATTTGTACCCTACAAACCTGCATGAATGTTTCCATGGTGATTATTTTAAAGCAAGGATTGCCTAACCTCCTGTATTTCTAATCAAAAATTTTAAACATGAGTTCTGATGAAGGGTCTTGAACCTAGAAGGTTATTTGTTTCTCATTGCACAGATGCTGCCTGGCCTGCTTTGTGCATCTAGTATTCTCTGCTTTTAGTATCAGATTTTCTGCAGTAAAGAAAATAGTTTTTTTTAATCAATCCATTTTGGTCTCTGAATTATATACACATCAATACAACCTCCTTTTAATCTCTTCCATGCAAAAAAAACCCCTCAACCCAGCCAATTTTTCCTCAAAACAAGTTTTAATATTTAATTAATTAAATGCCTGTTATTTTACATGAAATGCTTGTTATGGGATTAAAATAATATACAGTTCCTTGTGCCTGCTATACTCTTCAATAACATAATGGTTCCTGCCAGATTCAGATATCCCATGATTTCCTTATTGCTCCAAAAATATTCTGCAACTTGACTTACTGAACTTGTTGAACATGGAACATTACCTGGAGAGGTAGTGGTATATTCTCAATTTGTCAGATTTTTTCTGGCTCCATCCTGTCCTGTTCCAAGTCGTCAATTTTATTTTTGGATTGATCTATGGCTCCTGACTGATGCACTTGGAAAGGTATGAAGAGGATGTAAACATTAAACCCTTAAAACCATTAATTTAGATCATAGCTATTTGCGCCTCAACTTCATTTACTTGCTTTTGTTCCTCAGTACTTAATATCCTTAGCTAACATAAATCTATATATCAGTTTTGATTTATTTTTCCAACTAGTGTCAATCCTTTTTTGGGGTGGGGGAGGGGGTGGATTTTCCAAGTTTCCATAACTGTTTGTGTGGAAGATGTGCTTATTGCCATTATTCCTGAATATCTTTGCTTTTAACGAAAGTTATGCTGCTGTGCTCTGAACATCTCCCGGAGGACATCGTCTTCCTGTATATATCTTATCAATGTATGTCATTATCTTAATTATATCATCCCTTAATCTTGTCTTTCAAACTTGCCCTCATAAGTGGTTTTCGGGTGAATCCACACTGTAAGCCCTCACAACAAATGTATTCTTCCGAAGATGTGATGCCCAGACTGTATGCAATATGCAATACAGTTCTGCAATCTGATATAATTGCAATATCTAGAGCTTCAGCAAAACATAACATACCTTCCACCCTTTTGCATTTTAGTCTTCTAGTAAGAAAGGCCAACAAAGGCTGCATTAATTATCTATTTTAGTGATTTCTCTACATGGGCCCTGTAATCTCTGCTATGTCATCGTTTTTATTTTTTTATCAATTACAAAATACTCACATAATTCCCCATGGGGCTCTCTAATTCATATTTCTACTCTCTGCTACACCAATTACCATGTCACCAAATGTGGGATAATGTATTTCTCTTTTTCTTTGTAATTTATTGATAAAATGCTGAAAATCTGAAGCTGCAGTACAGATTCCAATTGAATTAGGTGTTTGGATAAAATAATGTGTACTGCCATTGTACGTGCTATTTGTTGGAGTAGATCCATATTATCCCTGTTTCTTGCCTCCCACCTAATTCCCTATTAGGGTCCTGAGGTTGTTTCCAATTCTTGGCCTTATATTTTTGATACTTGGCCCTTGCCTGAACATTATTAAGGGCAGTCTGAAAAAGGTCCCTGACCCAAAATGTTGTCTGTCTATTTCCTTCCACAGATACATCACGGAGAATAAATTCCTTATCCATGTTATAATTTCCATTAAAAAAATAACTTCATTAGGGTTACCTTCCTCTTCACAAATCCACGCTGGCTCTGATTAGTTCAAATTTATCCAGGTACTTATTTATTTTTAATCACAGATGATACAATCTGTAAATAATATTATGCCCTTGAATGTTATGCCCTTATATCCACTAGGGGCGCCGCATTGATGGCAGCCTCTGCCTACAGTCTGTTTTTCTATCATTTTTTAATTTTTAGTTTGTTTAAAAAGTATGTTTTGGAGGATTTTTTTAGTATTTCAATGTGGGGGAGGGGGGTAGGGTAAGGGGGAAACCGTTTCTCAGTCACTTCCTGGCGAGGATGTGACTATTCCCCGAGTCGCATCTTCGCCCCCCCCCCCTCGCGGCCTACCAACTGGATTGGCGCAGCCTTTCCTGCCGGGGACTGGAACAAAGCTTCAGCAGCGGTGCAGAATTGGATTCACCTCGGAGCAGGCGATGCCTTACCTGGATCGCCGTTTGAAGCTCCGGAGTGTTGGGCCTGCTGCTTCAACATCGCGGAGCTGTGGTTTGCAGAGCTTCCAGCGTGGGCGGCGCTGACTTCAACATCGCGGAGTCCTGGGATCCCTTTGCCGAGAGCCGCCAGCGTGAATCTCCGCCCAGCTCGGCCTGTGGACTTCGAGAGCCACGGTCTCCGGTAGGAAGTGGCCAATTCGGAACTCCAAGCCGCTGAGAATGTTCTCCCGTTCTGACGTCGGAGTTCCATCATCCGGCGACTGGGCCTGAACATCGGGCCGCCCATAGCAACGACAGCAGGGGTTTAGGAGCCCCCCCACCCCCGGACCACGGATGAACAACAGAGGAGGATGACTGAACTTTGGTGCCTTCCCTCACAGTGGGGAACTTTGATTCCGCTGTGTGGTGATGTCTATGTTAAAGACTATCGTGTTCTGTGCTCTTTTTTTATTTGTATGGCTGTATGGTGACCACACATTTCACTGTACCAATTGGTACATGTGACAAATAAATCTCTCTCTCTCTCTTGTAGTGTAACAATAAAAAAAGTTGGTACACATAATGGAGAAATGAAATAAAGCATCAAGGGGATGAGAAATATTTTTCAGGTTTTGAAGTTCTATTGGTGGTAGGAAGCCTTCATGAAGAATGTAGTGTCTATTGTTAGATTTCACTTGATAGTAAAGGCAGTGTCTAATGTGTTTCTAATCTGTACTAACAAGGTCAAAAGTTCAATTCCTGGATTGGTGTGTGCCTAAATTGTGAACTTAAGTTGGGCTAGCATTTTAGGTGTTAAAATTAGTGTGTGAATTACAGGGTTGTGGTAATCAGCTGTAGTTGATGTTTATTTGGAAAAAATAATGCATATATACACATACATACATACAGTGCACTCCATAATGTTTGGGACAAAGACCCATCATTTATTTATTTGCCGCTGTACTCCACAATTTGACATTTGTAATAGAAAAAAAATCACATGTGGTTAAAAAGTGCACATTGTCAGATTTTATTAAAGGCCATTTTTATACATTTTGGTTTCATCACGTACAAATTACAGCAGTGTTATAGGTACCCCCCCCCCCCCCCCCCCCATTTCAGGGCCCCATAATGTTTAGGACATAATGTTTTTTTCTATTGCAAATCTCAAATTGTGGAGTACAGAGGTAAATAAATAAATGATGGGTGTTTAATATATTAAAAATACACTTTGCAGAAGCATAATTGAATCAAATTCAACTTTGAGATTGAAAACAAATCAATAATGGTAATGTGGATCAAAACCTTGATCAATGAGTTGGATTTTATGGATGTTCTTAAAGGAGAGGAACATTTTTAAGTGATGGAATTTGATTTTGGAGCCAAGATGGCTGATGATGGTATAAAGAGAGAAGGGAGCCCAACCAGCTAGAGATTTTGGAGAGTTGAAGGGCAAGACAAGTTTGGATGTTTGGAGGCATGAGTCTATGAAGAGGCTTGAACATCAGGATAGGTATTTTTGTTTTGGTTGTGGATTATATTTTGTGGAATTAGGATATAGCAGCTTTTGTGGAGGATGCGAGGCTAGCCAGGAAAGTGTGGGAATAGTTAAGCTTAGAGATGACAAAGGATGGATGAAGGTTTGGACAAAAGAACTGAAGGAGATAAGAGATTGGAATTATTACAAATACAAAATAAAAGGTCTTTGTAATGGAGAGGATACTGTATTAGAAACTTAGCATGGTGTCTGCAGGTTTTTTTTTCTGGTAGCCATTTCCCTTCCTACTCCCAGGAAATGCTGAGCATTGTCCAGGAATCTGTGATTGACACTGACTATATTGTACCCCTTAGTAACATCAAATAAATTAGATTAGTTAAGTTCCACTACACAAATCAGTTTTATTCATAGTGACTGCTTGGAAATGCTGGCAGGAGAGGTTGGATGAATGTATTCATGGATAGGGGAGCACAAAAAAAATGAATTGGGAAAGAGATGGAAAACATGGGTGAGGCCATTTTCCCATCCCAATTACTCCCAAGAATAAGATTATATTACAACTGGATGTCTCAACCAGCCATTTCCCCTTCTCTCTTTACCCCATCATCTTGGCTCCAAAATCAAATTCCTTCACTTACAAATGTTCCTCTCCTTTAAGAACATCCATAAAATCCAACTCCATTGATCAAGGTTTTGATCCACACTACCATTATTGATTGGCCATTGTTCATAAGATTTCAATGCTAAAGTTAGGACATTTTCACATGGAGGGTTATCGAGATTAATAGCTGATTAAAAGGGGAAAAGGGCTAAGGGGAGGTGGATGTAAACATGAGGATTAATTTCCCAAACTAGTGGAAGAATATTCAAGCAGCACCATAAGATAGAAATGGCTACTGAACCCCAGCAATCTGGCCCTTGTGGACAAGTGGCTCAATCACTTGTCCTTTCTTTTATACTGATGTCTTGTGTATAATTAATTGAGCCAAGAGACTCTTAAGAAAGTTATTATTAGCATTGTTGCCTCATTTATGGAATTTTGAATTGAAGCACTAAACTTATTTGATACCCGCTGCTTGTTGTACATAATAATCAATGGGAAAATGTAGTTATGCCTTGTTTGTGGCCTGCCTAAACCACTATTGTGGTTCCAAGGCTTCACATATGTAAATACAGCTATATTTTAACAGATTAGACTTGGACATTTGGGACAGCAACTTTTCCAATCTTCTATCCTGAGATGGATCAGCACGTTTCTTATGTTGGTACTGGATAAAATTGCCTTGACCAATGTATCTGAAATTGGGTCCTGAAATCATATGTGAAAGTTGAAGAAACAAATTTGGTAAAAAGATATACTTTGTCACAGATTGTTACATGCATAAGCTTTGGTGAGCAAGTGTCTGTGGCTGTATTTGGATGAGGCATATTGGGAATTGATTATGCGATTGTGTTGGATAGTTTAATGTCAGGATTTTGTAGTACAATATTGTGGTGCTCTGAAAGTGGCTTCCACTTTGACATTTCATTCTAGAATTTGGATTAAAAAACCCCAGTAGCATTTAATAGGGTAATTGTTGACTGATGTTTTGGTGATTTGGAACATTGTTTGCATCAGATTTTCATAGGGCTCAGTGTTGTCCCTTGACTTTCTTATTGATTTTGGAAACATATGTAGGAGCAGCTATTAAGTTTGCTGATGATACAAAACTTCACCGTGAAATAGTGAGAAAATAAAATGTAAGCTGCAGGAAGATGCTAATAGATATCAAATATGCAAAGCAGTAACAAATGGGAAGCATTCAGAGAAGTGTGAAAGAAAAATCAAGGCAAGGGAATACCTAATACTGAGAAGAATAATGGAATTGGAGACTTTGGATGGCATAGCCACATATTCCTGAAAGTAGCAGGACAAATGAGTAAGGTGGTTAAGAGAAACTGGACACTTACCATCATGCTTGTAATAAGACACTTGATTTACAGAGTCATTGCTGGAGTGGAAAATGTTGCTTTTGAAGTAATTGTTGGCTTGAGGTTTCTTTTTGGAATGGAGCTTGAATTAAGGTATATAACATTCAGAAACCTGATTGCATTGACTAGAAAGGATCCATTTTTTCTTCATGGAGAAATTATTGATTTAAAGGAAAATGCAGATTAAAGAAGGAATTGAAGAGAGTTGAGAAATGTTTTTTTTACTAATGGTGTTGGCGATCTGGAATTCACTACCTGAAAGGATGCTGGAAACATAAGCCCTCATTCCATTCACAAATTACTTGCATGGCCACTTTGTGCTGTTACCTTCAAGGCTATAGTCTGAAAGATGAAAAGTGGGACTGGATTGAATAGTTCTGTGACGACACCCTGTGTCCTATTAGCAATTTCTATGATGCTAATATTGAACTAATTGTAGGCTTTTCCAAAAGACTGAGGTTTCCAATTTCAATATTCCACTGTGCTTTCATTGCAGTGGAAGAAAGAGATTTTTGCCCACCTGAGTTTCTGAATAATGTTATTGATACAGTGTCGTTCATATACCAAAATTGTTCCCTCAAAGATTTGATACGTGCAGCAATTTGAGAAGCATTAACAAAACAGCAGACTTTAAAAAAAAATTGCGACTGAAATGAACAAGAAATAACTCGATTTTGAACTGGCATAGGCCATTAATTCTTCTGAACCTTTGTGGCATTCGATTAGAAAATGGCTAATATGTATTTGAATTCATCTGTCCGCATTTAGAAGTTACTTCCAATTCAATGGATGAGACTATTGCCATGGATCTGATCAGTTGCGTAGAGGAAGGCATAATTTCACGACAAATAAGCTGGAACAGTGAAAGGTAAATGAGTAGGAATGGATCCGAATAGTCCAGATCTGCGAGCCCATCAACTATATGATACGATAGAACTTTATTTATCCCAGGAGGGAAATTGGTCTGCTAACAGTCATAAAACACAAAATACATGAAACAAGTTTGCAAGATGGCTTTGTTTCTTATCTTGTCTATGCAGTAAACTTGTTCTGTTACACAATGATTAGGTAACATTCATGGGTGGCACAGGCAAGGTACTACACTTGCCTCACAGTTTCAGCAAAATGGGTTTGATTCTGATCTCTGGTGCTATCTTCGTAGAGTTTGCACGTTCTCCCTGTGACTGCAAGGATTCTCTGGTTTCCTCCCACATCCCAAAGACATGCTGGTTGTTGTGTCCATTACCTATTGGGAGAATCGGGGAGGTATTAATTGACATGCATGAAATATCAGGTTAAAGGGAAATATGGGATTGGGATTGAGAGTTGGCATAGACTGAATGGGAGACCTTGGAGATTGATGTTAGCCTATCATTAGCCCATGTACAGTTTTTAGTACTTTCCGTACATGGACTTCTTAACCCCCAACCGACCTGAAAGATGCTACATTAGTATGTAGTACTATATACAGTGCCCTCCATAATGTTTGGGTCAAAGACCCATCATTTACTTATTTGCCTCTGTAATCCACAATTTGAGATTTGTAATAGTAAAAAACGCATGTGGTTAAAGTGCACATTGTCAGATTTTAATAAATGCCATTTTTATACATTTTGGTTTCACCATGTAGAAATTACAGCAGTGTTTAAACATAGTCCCCCCCCCCCCCCCCCCCCCCCCCCCCCCCCCCCCAATTTCAGGTCACCAGAATGTTTGGGACACAGCAATGTAATGTGAATGAAAGTAGTCATGTTTAGTATTTTGTTGCATATCCTTTGCATGCTTGAAGTCTGCGATTCATGGACATCACCAGTTGCTGGGTGTCTTCTCTGGTGATGCTCTGCCAGGCCTGTATTGCAGCCATCTTTAGCTTATGTTTGTTTTGGGGGCTAGACCCCTTCCATTTTCTCTTCAACATATAAAAGGCATGCTCAATTGGGTTCTGATCGGGTGATTGACTTGGCCACTCAAGAATTGACCATTTTTTAGCTTGCAAAAGAGACACAGAGAGGGCAAGAGGGATAGGGGGGGTGGAGAGGAGGATAAGAGGGAGGGTGAGTGGGGGGGGGGGGGGGGGGGGGGGGGGGGGGGAGGAGGGAGGAGGAGAGAGAGAGAGGGTGAGAGTGGGGGGAGAGAGGGGGGTGCTGAGGGGGGGGAGGGGCAGGGGGGGGAGGGAGGGGGAGAAGAGAGGGAGGCGAGAGGGGAGAGGGGGGGGGGAGGAAAGAGGGGGGGGGGGGAAAGGGGGGGAGAGAGGGAGCGAGGGAGGGGGGAGAGGGAAGAGGAAAAAGAGAGGGAGGGGTGGGGGTGGGGAGGGGGGGGGGGGAGGGGGGGGGGGGGGGAGGGGAGGGGGGGGGGGGGGGGGGGGGGGGCGGGGGGGGGGGAGGGGGGGGGAGGGAAGAGGGGGGGAGGAAGAGGAGGGGGGGGGGGGGGGGAGAGGAAGGGGGGGGGGGGGGAACCTAAACAAACATTTTAGAACCAAAAAAGACACATTCTGCAAGCATTGTAGAACCATAAGAGTCACTTTTTGCAAACATTTTAGAACCAATAGACACATTCTGCAAGCGTTTTAGAACCACTAAGGACCCTTACATTTGAGTAGACATGTGTTCAGTGTTATTCACAGCTCAGAGAAACCTGACCCTCTGCCTTCCTCCAGCTTGCAGGCACACCACTTCCTGGTTTTATAGTCCCTCCACCCTGCCGCCAGCAGGGGCAGCAGAGAGAATGGGGAATTTTGTAAAATCATTAATATCTCTGTCATTTTTCATCGACGGGAAAAATCCTCGGCACACATACGGCGGAGGGGGGCTCTGAGCAAGGTGGCCAAAAATAACGGCCGTAGGTGGTCGGCGTTCTCTCGGAAATCGCAGCACAGATGGCCAAAACCGGTCAAGAACAGACTTTTAGTAATATAGATAGATAGATATAGATAGATAGATAGAAGATAGATAGATAGAGAGAATTCTTCTGTCATCAGCTGTGGAGGTCTTTCTTGGCCTGCCAGTCATTTGTGATTAGTAAGCTCTCTAGTGCTCTCGTTCATCTTAATGATGTTCCAAACAGTTGATTTTGGTAAGCCTAATGTTTGGCTGATGTCTCTTAACAGTTTTATTCTTGTTTGTCACTCATAAATGGCTTCTTTAACTTTCATTGGTACAACTCTGGTCCTCATGTTGATAAACAGCAATAAAAGTTTCGAAAGACAATGGAAAGACTGGAGGAAAGGCTAGGTACTCAGAGCTCTCTTGTACCTGCATTAAGGAGGCAATTAAGCACACTTGAGCAATTACAAACACCTGTGAAGCCATGTGTCCCAAACATTATGGTGCCCTGAAATGGGGGGGAAGAAGAAGAACGACTATGTATACATACAGCTACAATTTCTACATGGTGAAAGCAAAATGTATAAAAATGGCCTTTAATAAAATCTGACAATGTGCACTTTAACCACATGTGGTTTTTTTTTCTGTTACAAATCCCGAATTGTGGAGAACAGAGGCAAATAAATAAATGATGGGTCTTTGTCCCAAACATTATGGAGGGCACTGTAGATTGCTTTGAGTATTGGTCTTTTTATGAATCTACCCAAGTTCCATCTTGAGCAAGCCTCACCAAAACCAGAACCCTGCAACCCCTATAATCTTCCAGTGATACAGTATTAAGTAAGTTTCATGGGTTGTCTGTTTTAATGAGTAGATATTAATAATTCAAGATTCAGAGCAATATTTTTACCTAAAAGAGATTAACTGGTCCATCTCATTAATACATTTTCTTGCATGCATCATTGCATTTCATAATAATTAATTTGTGTGAAATACTAAGATATTTACCTACTGCATATCTTTTAATAGTGGCAGCTATTATGGTATCGCAATAATCACGGTACGGAGGAAGCCCACTTGGATCATTAAGTCAGTCTTGGCTGTATTTACCCTTGATGTTAAGTGGCATTACCATTGCCAGTCCCCCATCATCAATATCCTGAGAATCATCTCAGATTGCAGAAACTGAAAAGATTGGTTACATAAATGTCACAGTTACAAAAGTATATAAAGGCTGGGTCTCCTGCAGCAAGTGATTCATCACCTTTGCCCAGTGTCGTTTTACTATCTGCAAGTCACGAATGTGATGGAATACTCTTCACTTGTTTCAATGAGTACAAAATCTCAGCCAAAGCAGCCTGCTTGATCGCTAACTGAAAATCCCAAAACTGCAGGTGATTGAAATTTGAAATAAAAACAGAATGCTGGGAACACTCAGCAGGCCAGGCAGCATCTAAATAACAGTGTGATTAAATGATCAGTATAATTACGTTAGTTGAGGGTTAAATATTGGAAAATTGTGAACATTGTATGTGCTCATATTATATACTTCAAATTCCAATTATGGTAAAAAATATTTAGAGTGAAATATCTTTGAATTTTAAAAGGCACTTTGCTGTGCAAAATGATATTGTCATGTCTGAAGAAGAGTCTCGACCCGAAACGTCACCTATTCCTTCGCTCCATAGATGCCGTTTCATTTGCTGAGTTTCTCCAGCATTTTTGTTTACCTTGTCATTTATATTTGTTGCTTCCAATTTTTTTTTTTTCTGAAATTAGAAACATTAGTCTCCAATGAGGGGAAATTGGCGAAATAAATATTTCAAAAAATATTTTAATTAGGAATCGGTTATTATTTCACACACTCAAACCCCATGACAAATGTGAATTTGGGCATTTATAACATTGCCAGTTGACATAAAGCAAATGCCAAAAACATGGCTTCAAGATGTGTACCATATTATGCTCCTTTCCAATTTGTGTTCTGGCCACTTTGCTACAATGTTGAAATTCCACCATAATTATCATGTTGGTTTTCCAAAAATCTCTGTACGTTTTCAGCTTTTGGTTGATAACAGTTTCCACTTGTTATTAGCCATCTCCATTTCTTACCGCTTACCATATTTAGTTGGCTGTTTACACAAACTTTTTGATGGCTGTTATCTTGATATTTTGTTTATACAATTTGTATTCCATTGAAAACTTGACATTTAGCTATGGTTTGTGTGGGTGGCTGTTTTGAAATTGAACTTGTATTGGAGGGAGCACTAAATTCATCCCCAAGATTTAGTGTAAATCTTCTACAAATCTTACTTCAAATAAAATAATTATTGCAGGTGGTGTTTGTTTTTGAACTGGCATATTTTTATGATCAGAGCAGACTAAGCTTTGGCAAATCTGACCAAGTGAAGATCTTTTGGAGGAATTTCTCTATTTATCTATTCACAATGATGAGGAAAAGGAAAATAACATTGCATCTTGGTTTGAAGAACAGCATTTGGAAAACCCCATTTACATTTGAGATTCTACAATCCAAGGTTGACAAAATGTAAAATGAAACAGAAGTTTAGATAATTTTCTCATCTTCAGTTCTCTTTATGCCCTCTTGCTCCACGTGGTCCCATCTAACTAGCAAAGCGGCAGTAATTTCCATTTTTTCCCAAGCTTTTTCCATTGAGAGTAGGGAAGATTCAAACAAGAGGACATGATTTGAGAATTAAGGGACAGAAGCTTTGGGGTAACATGAGGGGGAACTTCTTTACTCAGAGAGTGGTAGCTGTGTGGAATAAGCTTCCAGTGGAAGTGGTGGAGGCAGGTTCGATTTTATCATTTAAAAATAAATTCGATAGGTATATGGACGGGAAAGAAATGGAGGGTTATGGTCTGAGTGCAGGTAGATGGGACTAGGGGAGAATAAGTGTTCGGCACGGACTAGAAGGGCCGAGATGGCCTGTTTCCGTGCTGTAATTGTTATGTGGTTAATTGGGATTTTTCCTCCACCCTCCCCACAACTGTTCTTGCTGCCTGAAATTTAAAAAATCGTTGTAGGTTAACTTTGCTTTAGATTTCTAGAAAAGTGGGAATGTCAGGATAAAATCAGTATGAGAAAATGTCGTCTATTTGCAATTTTTTTTTATGCCTTAAGTTAGAAAATTGCTAAATTGCTTCACAGCATACTCTTAAGTCAAAACTGAACCAGAGTGAAATATTTGGACAGATAACCAGTAACTTGGCAGAGAATCATATTTTAAGGAGGGTTTTCTAAGGATGAGTGAGATTAAGTGGCAAAGAAGATCTAAGGAGAATGCAAACTTGTCTGGATAGCTGAAGACTAGGTCAACACTGGTGGGGCAAAGAAGGTGTGGGAAATGCAAGAGGTCCGAATTAGTGGAAGTAGAATGTGCATAGGTCAGTTTTTTTGAGTTATTGAGTTGAGGGGTTTATAGAAGTGGAAACCATGAGACAGTTGAAGAATTTGAAGAAAAGGATGAGAATTTTATAATTATGTTGCTGGTCTGGAAGTCAATATGTGTTAGCAAGCACTGAGATGACGGATGAATGGTACATGGTCTGATCGTAGAAAGCGGTCTGGAGATTTGGATAAACTTTTGTGTATGGAGAGTGGAACAGTGAAAGCAACACAATTAGATGGGCTGATCCAGAGGTATAGAAGAACAATTGGGTAAATGGGCAATGGCTCATTGCAATTGGGATGCAGAGGTTGCAACATATACTTTGAATGATCTATGCTAGAATTTGAGGGATCATACACAAGTTATTTATGCTGGTAAGATGACCCCAAGCAGACATTTAGTTTTAACATAAGTGGGAAAAACAGATGTGGTCACTGCTTCCTAATGTACCATCTTTTAGACACTCCGATATCTGTGGCTGGTAAGAGATAGGGAAACTATCTTTAATTAAGAGTGCAGTGAGAGTTTGATATTAAATGAGTTTGTTAACATTGCCGTAAATATAATTTGAGATGAGTATTATTGCTGCTTAACTGTACTGTTTCATTCGATTTTCGAACTGAACACTTTTTGTTTGCAAATACGATTTGCGGTTGAGTTTCAGATTTGAGCCATCGTTTCCAATACGTCCTTTTGTTCGAGGTGCTTTGTGTTGCTTGGATTTTAGTTCATTGACATGTGTTCCACTGTTTAGTTTCACTTTTTGGTACATGCCTTTTAGGACTTATGTGCCACTTACTATTTCAATATCTTTTTAACATCCCGAAGAATAGCTATTCGTCGGATATGTTTAAATATTTTTTGCGATCCGTCTTTGGAACTGAAACGTTCACAGTTTTACTTCGAAACGGATGGGATGGGGTTTTCTGTCGGAACTGGATATTTTATTGCATTGATCCGTTGCGGTTTGTATCTGCAGATTTCGCTGCTCATTTGGATATTTAAGATGCCTTTCAGACGCTCTTTATATATATTTTAATAACCTTTTAAAATAACGATCGCTGTAATTTTGCTCAAAATTTCCCCTAAACTGGAACGGGCGTTTGGGAGCCACTGTTTCTAACCGGAACGGAAGTGATGACGTTTCCGTCGCTCCTCTAGATGTTTTTGCTCCTCTTCACTTTTCATTTTCTCGTATTCTTCCCCCCTCCTCCCTCCCTCCCTCTGTAGGTTATAGTGAAGGCGGCTTTTTCTTTTAAAATTACCTTTACTCTTTAGTTTTGTTGAATGTTTTTAATTACTTCAAGACAGGAAACAGTGAAGCCGAACCCGGAGTGAGTGAGGAGTGGCCGGGGCCCGAGCTGGAGCTGGAGCCTCCTGCCCGAGGCCAATGTCGATCATAAAGCTTTCTATACAAGGAATGGGACCAGCCATGCAGTGGGGAATTTCCATCAAGATTTACGGAGTGTGGGAGGTATAGGAATAGGGCAAGCAATAAGGTAAATAGTTTCCCGGCGGTATCGATTACTAATTTGGCGGTTTGTAATTTGTTCAGTGTAAAGTATTGCGATTTTAAAAAAAAACAGGAATCTGACTTGAAACAGTGGAAAGTTAATAAAATGTTGCTATTTCGGAAGTATGTAAATAACAATATATGCCTTGAGGAAAAATAAACATTGGAAATGGATAGAGAAATCCAGTTTAATTCGCATTGGCCTTCACAAAGCCATATAAGGTCAGGTCAATTACTTTGTGTGACCTTTTGTTTTGTTATTGCTGTTTGAATTATGAACAGTTCTGAAATCATTGCACTTGTGTATGCAAAGGTAGGTTCACATGGAAGATTTTTTTTCCATGGAAGTGCAGTAGTTAGCTTGAGTGGCTTGCAAAATGGACATCCTATTTTGTGTGGTGGGGTGCCAAAAGTAATGTGTATATGAGAGCATTTTTTTGTTGTGCAGGGACAGTCCAGCATTGCATGCTGTGCAGTGTTTGCTGGCAAGAAGCGCCTTGTTTATTTTAATCCCTGTTGTGTAAATTCAACGATACCGGTGATTGGTACAAACTTGTATTTAAGTAAAATTAAAGCTGTGAGGTGTTACTATATGCACATATGCAAGAGTTTGACAGTTTTATTTTGTAATTAGGTCGATTATTGTTTTTCGTGAATACAAGTGAATTTTGTGAACAGTTATGTGAATTTTTATTTGAAATCTATGACCATCATTTTGACTGTACCTTTGCCGGTAGACGGTATTGTAGCTCGTGGCTATTTATTTTTATGGTATTAGTTTGAAAACATAAAATTGCATATGTTTCTCGCTGTGCCATGTAATTGTTTACATTTGCAGTATGCTTTAGTTTCATGTTTATTGTTCATTTCGATCCTCCCCTCATCTCAGCATACTGCTAAACCTATGTGTGTTACAAAATAAAATCCTATCTATCTATGTTCGAACCTTAATTTAGGGGGAACCAAGAATTGAAGCGTACAGTGAATTTGATCTTGTGTATCTCCGCACCATTTGCAGCAAATGGTGCATATAAAGGGTATGAAAAAGACACAATTAACTGTTATTTTTGTCTCCTCTTGCAATAATTGTCCTTAAATTGTTGAGCATTTCATAGTTGAAATTGTTATCACATGTTTTGGAATGCTTATAAAACTACTACTACTTCCTCAATTTTAATGAACTATTAGTGCTGTTGAAGAGATCTCTACCAGTGTTTCTGCCCCACATAAGTGTACTTCGTATAGTCTTGTTGGCTTAGTCTTTTTTTCTTATGCACCTGGCATCTCCTTAAATTAATCAAGGGGTATTAAATTGATCTCTATTTGCCTCAGGCACACTGCGATCCGTATTTTAACCTTTTCCTGTACACAGCTCTTTTATTTTTTAATTGCATTTATTAGTGAGCTTTGAGCTCCTCCATCAACTGAAACATTTGCTCATGTCATGTCTCACTTTGTTTTAGTGGAAGACGGTTAAAACATTGTCAAAATCATCATTTGCAGCCCATCCTTAAATGCCCTTGAGAAAATGTCAGTGAGCCACATTGAAGCACTGAAGGCATTCTGGTGAAGGCATTGGGACAGCATTGATGGGCAGGGTGGTTCAGGATTTAAGCTCAACAGCATTGAAAGAATGGCGCTTATTTTTCTAAGTCGGATGGTGTTTGAGTTGGCAAGGAATCAGCAGGATATATTCCCATGTGCCCGCTGCCTTTATTGAGCTTGGGAGCATTTGCCAACCATTTACTTTTGTCCTTTTTAAGGATTTGGGAAATATCATCTTGACAAAAGAATGATCTTCATGGCTAATTACATAGAAACATAGAAAATAGGCACAGGAGGAGGTAATGTGGCCCTTCGAGACAGCACCGCCATTCATTGTGATCATGTCTGATCATCCACAATCAGTAACCCCTGCCTGCCTTCTCCCCATATGCCTTCATTCTGCTAGCCCCTAGAGTGAATTGGCTTCCACTGCTTCTCTGGCAGAGAATTCCACAAATTCACAACTCTCTGGGTGAAAAAATTACCATTAGTTTTCTTCACTGCCCACTGTACCTGCATGTTTACTTTCAGTGACTGGTGTACAAGGACACCCAGGTCTCGTTGCACTTCCCTTTTTCCTAATCTGACACCATTGAGATAATAATCTGTCTCCTTGTTGCCACCAAAGTGGATTACCTCACATTTATCTACATTATACTGCATCTGCCATGCATCTGCCCACTCACTCAACCTGTCCAAGTCGCCCTGCAACCTCCTAGCATCTTCTTCACAGTTCACACTGTCACCCAGCTTAGTGTCATCTGCAAATTTGCTAGTGTTACTTTTAACCCCATCATCTAAATCATTAATATTTCTAGGGCCACTTCCTTGAGGACCCTAGGATGTAGACCATCAGGCCCTGAGGATTTATCAACCTTCAGTCCCATCAGTCGATCCAATACTATTTCTCGCCTAATGCAAATTTCTTTCAGTTCCTCTGTCTCCCGAGATCATCTGTCCTCCAGTACATCTGAGAGATTGTTTGTATCTTCCTTAATGAAAACAGAACCAAAGTACCTGTTCAACTCTTCTGCCATTTCCTTGTTCCCCATAATAATTTCACCTGTTTCTGCCTTCAAGGGGTCCCCATTTGTCTTTACTAATCTTTTTCTCTTAACATAGCTAAATAAGCTTTTACTATCCTTCTTTATATTCTTGGCCAGCCTCCCACCGTACTCAATCTTTTTACCCTTTTTGTTGCCTTCTGTTGTCATTTGAAAGTTTCCCAATCCTCTGGCTTCCCGTAACTCTTTGCTGTGTTATACACCTTTTCTTTTAGTTTTATTCCATCCCTAACTTCCCTTGTCAACCACGGTTGCCTCTTACTCCCCTTAGAATCTTTCTTCCTCTTTGGAATGAAACGATCCTGCATCTTCTATGCCCAGAAATTCTTGCCATTGCTGTTCCACCGTCATTCCTGCTGGGATCCTTTTCCAGTCAACCTTGGCCAGCTCCTCTCTCATGCCTTCATAGTCCCCTTTGTTCAACTGCAAACTGACACTTCGGATTTAACCTTCTCCCTCTCAAATTGCAGATTAAAACTTATCATGTTAGGGTCATACATTGTATGTTGGTGAGCATTGTATGTGTGTATTTTACTGTTATTTCCATCTTTGTGCATATAGTGTTTGTGTCATGCAGACCCACCCAGGCTGGTTTGCCTTAATTTTTCCATTTGTGCTTGTGGCTTTTGAGTGTGCCTGCAAATTGATGGGGTAAAGCAAATTTTATGCGTGGGCTTGTGCATTGTTTAATTCGATGCGAGGAGAATAGAATTTGGTCTGATCCTTCAGGGGTTGAACAGAAGGCTGAAAGGTAGAGATTTTGTATGCTTTGTAAATTTGCATCTCAGAATTTAATCTTTGATTAGAATAGTGCACATTCTGAGTGATTGTGCTGATTTGTATCAGTTTCAGAGAAAGGCGAGTATTCATATTTTCCCCCCCCCCCCCCCCCCCCCCCCCCCCCCAATTCCATGTTGTTTAAAAGAAGTACAAGTAGATTCAGTGGGAAGAATTTTCCTCTGGTCTGTTTGGCGCTGCATTTTAAACACAAGTGTACAATGCGTTTTCATACTGCAAATAGTGAACAGAATTAGAATGTTTGTGATTTGCTTATTTGTAATTTCACTTTAGCAGTGAATGTGAACTGGGTTTTGACTTTTCTTGGCCGGCATATACCCATAATTTTTTGTTTCATCAGACTTATTCTTATAGCGGTGGGCAATTTACTTTTCAAGTGTGGTTTCAGGGCAAAGCCTGAATTTCATGTTTTAAAAAAAAAACGATTTGAGTTTCCTTGTAAGAATATTTTTCCCAATCTATTTTTCAGGTGTTTTAGTGAGGGGTGTCGGATCTGGCAAAGGAGTTCAGTATGGATGGGATGGAATCGAGCAATGAGGACAATTGTTCCAGTGCCACAGGTATATCTCTTTGTATCTGTAGTTAGTTTATGTGTGTTTATTTTGTACTAAACCTGTGTGTCATTTGGAGTGGACTGAAAAAGTGGCCTTTTGGGAACTGGTCCATTATTAAAATGTTCTAATGCTTGACAACTTATCTATCGTCACCTCGCATATGCATCCTTCCAGCTCCACGGTAATTGCTCCTGTCAGTTTATCTGACATTCAGTTACATGGTCTTTGGCTATTTACACTAGATTTTTTCCACTTGTTCTAAGCTGCAAGTCATACTCCCATCCCATCTATTTCACCACCCATCCTGACACGAAGGAAACTAATTCGGATTTGATGTTACTTGCTTAAAATCTTAAGTAGGCTAAAGGATTAAAATGAGATCCATTGTTTCATCTTGCTGTTGACAATTGTGTTCTGCCACTTAACCTCTTCAATTTCAAAAGGTGGGAGGAATGAAAATGGTTTGGATATAAGCTAGTTGGATCGATTGAACAATAGCAGTCCAGAACAAAATAGTGATTCTGCAGGCTACGTGGAACTGTCATTTGAAATCTGCTCATCCTGTGAGATTCATGTGTTTGACCCCCAGCATTTGTTAAGCTCGGTGATAAATTTATTCTTAAAGAGCCTGTCCCACTTACGCGACCTTTACAGGCGACTGCCGGCACCCGTCATAGGTCGCCGAAATTTTCAACATGTTGAAAATTCAGTGGTGACCAGAAATACGCTACGACTCTTTGGCGACCTCTCACGACCATACAGGCGAGCGCTGGCGACATGTTGCGCGAGACCTCTCACCACCATAGGAGACCTCACGACTATACAGCTTATGGTTTGAGAGGTCTCCAAAGAGTCATAGCGTCTTTCTGGTTGCCGCTGAATTTTCAACATGTTGAAAATTTTGGCGACCTATGACGTGTGCCGGCAACCGTCTGTAAAGGTCGCGTAAGTAGGACAGGCCCTTAAGTGTTTTAAAGGAGGTGGTGAATTTCATCATTTATGCTAATGGTTTATTCAAGCATATAAGGGAATTGAAGCAAGCCTACTTTGCAATCTGCTAGGAAATGGGATCAACAGTCAGTGATTCTGTCAGTTAGTGTCTTGTTGGTTTTCATTGACTAAATCTGTTAGTTGCTTGATTGATTGTTGGAGAGAGCAAGCAGCGTTGTCATTAGTCTTCACTGTTTCGGGAATGAAATGGGCCAGGTTGAATAACTTCTTCAATTTCTTCAATCTCCTATGTGTAACCCTTTATTTTTGTCTTAATTTTCAACCATGTTTTGCGTTCTCTTGCATTCTTTTTGTTAGCATTATATGCTATTTTAAAGCCAAGTAAAATCTAAAAATGTGCATGTTTGCAATTTATTGTAGACATAGTTTTATCAGTGAAAAACCCCAATTCCTCCAAGTGGACCTTCACCAATGTTTATTGCTTAAAACTAAGAAATGTAATTATATTTTTGGTATCCAACCTCATATGAATCCACAAAGCCCAGTTTTAATATGTTGCAGGAGGATGTCTAGAAGGTGGTGGGTCTAGAACCAAGGGTCACAGGCTCCGAATTTATGGGAAGCTATTCAAGACTGAGATGAGGGGTGCTCAATGTTTGAAATTCTCTAATCCAGATGGTCTCTGGCGCTCCAGAGGAACCTGTGTCTTTGGCGCTGTAAGGCAGCAACTGTGCTACCCTTACTTAGGTGTTCTTTATATGGGCAGGAATTGTTTGGTGCTGTCTGTGACCTTTAACTGGATCTTCAGTTAGTTACTTTGTCTTGAAATCTAAGTACAAAGGGCATATTTATATAGGCCCACCACCGTTTTTCCGGCAACTGATGGTCGGGCGCCCCCTTTTAATCCAGAGAGAATCACGAGAGCGCACCCGCATGTCTCCCCGAAAATGTGGCGTCTAGGCTGGGTGAGGCAGCCAATCACCACCTTATCAGAGCTTCCACGCTAATCGGCGGGTCGAATGTGCCGCCTACGGCTGGGGCTCTGGAACTCTGGCCCGGCCCGAGCCAGCAGATCTGTTACCATACCCGTCTTCGCGGGCTGGTATCTCGGCCCCTCCAAAGTAATGACCACTGGTCTGGCAAAATGGATAATGCATTTCCTGACCACTGGTCTGGAAAATCGGTGATAGTCCTTGGGTACAGCAACTAATAATCAATACTTCAGCACTGTCGGGCGTCATTGCCTTTTCCTATGTCAAATTGGCGCAGGATTAAGTTTCTCCCAGATATTTTGCATCCTCGCCTAAGCAATGATTTGTTCGATGAGGTTCAATGGAAGGCAATAGCCTTTAAGCGCACTATCCAAATTAGCATTCTCCATTTGTGAATGCAGTTAAGTGTTTGCCAGGTCTTTATTTAGTAATTTCACTAACATCCCCACATTTTCCAGCACGTTGCATTGAGTAACTAAGGGGAGCTGGAATCATGGGCAAGTTCCCTTCCCCAAACTATTTCTTATCCTGGGAATTTGAGGCAAGTTATGTTTCTTGTACTGCCATTGATCAGTCAATTTGAACCAGAAATTCAATTGTTACTTCGTTACGTAAAGATACATCGTTCATGGCCTATTGTTAGGTAAAAGTACAGCAATGATAAGAATGCTGAATCGAATGCCTAGCTTGTGTGCTTTTTCTTTGAATCTCGCACTCATCCACCTTTTCTCTCACCACCCCCGCACAGATGGAGGGTGCACAGTGGGACACTTGTGCAATCAGACACCTTAATTGTTAATTTAAACAAGAATACATATTTAATTCCCATTCTGACTTTTCTGTGTCCAAGCAAAAGCTTAGAGATTTCTTAGTACTGTGATTCAGATGATCGAGTAACTTTGCTGGGAAATGATTCAAGAATTAGGCTTGTATATGTAATCTTGTGGGAAATCGCATATCAGTAGACAATAGGTGCAGGAGTAGGCTATTTGGCCCTTCGAGCCAGCACCGCCATTCAATATGATCATGGCTGATCATCCACAATCAGTACCCCGTTCCTGCCTTCTCCCCACTTGACTCTGATATCCCTTATTGCCCCAACCTAAAGGAAAATACTTTTTTTCTCACGTATGATTGTGTTTATTTGATGGAGGGGGCATATAATGAACATTAATTTAACATTTAAGAAAAGCACATGAATAAGTAGGTGATTTTACAAAAGACATTTCAGAAATTATTAAATATAAGATGATCAGAGTTGGAATGGTGTCTTTTTTTTTTGTTGCAGCTATGAATGTTGACTCTGCTGAAACAAGTTGTTTGGCAGAAGAAGATGAAGGTGATCCGTCTGAATCTCATGGCTGTTCAAAGCAAGGAGGAGCATTGGAGCCAGTCTTGAAAGACCAACATAAGGACAAGTGCAGGTAAGATGAGAAATGTACAGAAGGCGTTCAGTGGTTGGATATCATTCAAGTTTCTGGGAGTGCAAAAACTAGAAATGCACTTCCTTGAATCCACCATTGGCTGTTTAATCACTGGATTAGCCTAGTATGCAGGAACAACAAGTAGTCTTGTTTATTGTCATATGCACAAGTATGGTATGCAGCAGTATCACAGGCACATAGACTCAGATGACCCGTGAAAACATATTATGTATAAATTCACAATGTACAAGACAGCGAAAAGAAAAAGACTGGGCATAATAAAACAAGATATTACTGCAAAGCACAGTTACTAATCAAGTCTATGGGTGTGTTCTATGGCCAGGGTAGGATTAGGGATGTGCAGGTCGGTTCAAGAACCTGAAGGAATGGTGCTGTTTCTGAACCTGGTGGTGTGGGGATTTGGACTTCCTGCCTGGCGGTAGGAGAGAGAAAAGGGCTTTGCCCAGATGGTGAGAATCCTTAATGGATGCCACCTCCCTGAGACAGCTTGTGATGGTGGGGAGGTTCTGTGCACTTGATGGTTCAGACTGAATCCCCCACTCTGCAACCTCATATGTTGGAATTTATATACCAGGATATGATACAACCAATCAGGATACTTTCTACAGTGCATCTGTTGAAATTTATTAGAGTGTTCTGTGACATGCCAGATTTCTTTAAACATCTAAGAAAGTAGAGGCGCTGGTCCAGGAATTTGAAGCTGCTAACTCTCCACCGCCGCCTCACCAGTGAAAACTCTGCGTAGTCTTCCAACTTCTGTTTCTGTAGTCGACGATTAGTTCCATGGTTTAGTTGACATTGAGCGGAGGTTAGAGTGGCACCACTCAACCAGGTGTTCTACCTGTCTCCTGTAAGCCGAGTCACACCACATGTGATCCGGTGTTGTCAGCAAACTTGTAGATAGCATTGGCGCTGTGCGTATCCGTACATTCATGGTATCAAGAGATTAGAGCAGAGGGGCTAAGCACACTGCCTTGGGGTGCACGCTCAAGTTAGGAAAGCGAATCTGAAACTCTATGTGCCAGCATTTCACAGTTTGCTTGGGAACGGAATAGTCGTGTAGTGTGAGGGGGAAAAAAGCTTTTCTGAAATTTGTACCTTAGCTGACCTACCAATCACTCCTGCTTTCAATTAAGTTGTGACCACTGTTCTTAAAGGCATAGTGATTTTTATTTCCTATGGATTTATTGTTGTCTGCGTTCTTTAACTGTTCCCTACATTTTTGTTGCTCCTGTTCCCATATCCCTCAGTATTCTTTTCAATCAGCACACAGGTGATGCACGACAGTTGCATTTAATGAGTTGAATCCATTTTTCCTCCTCCACTCCTATTCCCTCCCATAAAGGTGTTTTGAGGAAGTTCTTAGATTTGTTTTTGTCCCTCCCTCATTCACACAGATGAAATCTGGAACTTAAGCAAACCAGGGTAAAGAGAACTGAAATCTAAGTGCAAAGAGCAAAGAAATAAAACGAAGCAATAAATGCCATGTAAAGAATGCGTCATGGTTGAATACGTTCAAGGTTGCAAGTCCAGTATGAAGTACAGTGGAGAATGTGAAGGGAGTTTGCTGAATCAGATCAGAGTAGTGGTTTATTATCTCCTCGTAACACATGAAAACTTACACAGAACGGTAAGCACAGCAACCGACCCTTTAGCCCACCATGTTTGCCACGACCATGATGCCAGTCTCATCTAATCCCTTTACTAAAGACCATCCACTGTCCTACCCTTATCAATAATCTTTGTCACTTCCTCAAATGAAGTCATGTTTTTCAGATTTTGAATCGATTGTGCAAGTATTTTGCTTAAATGCTTTTGTTTGTGTTATTGGCAGTTTACACGTAGCAATTTAATTATGGGGAAAACAATTGAATAGTAACAAAATATGTCTCTGAAATTGTGTCTAGGAATACAGTATTAGTCAAATTAGATTTTGAAATATGTAAAAGGTAAAAAAAACTATGTAGAAATTGTGATTTAAAAAAAAACCCATACCCATTATGAGAACTTGTGTGTTGATTCTTTCTTTTGACCAGCCTGGAGCAGAAGCTGTGCGTATTTTGTAACTGTGGAGAGCAGAGTTTACATGGACAAAGAGAACTGAAACAATTTGATCCATCAGTTGTGTTGGCCGAACTTGGAAACGGAGGGACTAACAGAACTGAGAGGGAATCGTTGCGGCATGAGAGTGTTTTGGGGGTGGAGGTGCTCTCGGATGAGCTCGCACGAGTGGGCTTTGAGCAAAATGCAACAACAGTGGCTCTCTTTGAGTCAACAGGTGAAAAATTATTATTTTTTGTTTAGAATTCAACATTTTCTCATTGTTCTTAAAGCCATATTTTAGTATTAATATTTCTGTATTAAATGTTGCATGGTGTATCTTTATAAAATTCCTCCTTTCCCCAATAAATTCATGTTGAAAGATTAGACTTTTCATTCATTAAACATCAAGTTATTTTAATCTTGTTTAAATCCATAGCTCTTGATGCCCTGAACAATATGTGTTGTTGGTGATGGGTGCAGTGGTGGATGGAAGCTTTTCTGATTTCTAAGTCTAATCAGTGGTTTGGCACAGAGGTTGGATCCATTGTGATATATATCAATGATTTTGGTGTGATGCAGTAGAAATGATTAGTGAGTTTGCAGACGACAAAAAGATTGGTAGCATTGTGATTAGCAAGGAAAGTTGTTTAGTGCTACGGCAGAGTCGAAATCGGATGAAATGTTGTACAGGGCAGTGCAAGGTGATGCATTTTGGCAAGTCAAATAGGGGAAGTGATATATGCAGTAAATGGTAGGGCACTGAGGATACGTTGATGAACAAAGAGATGTGGGTTCAAGTTCATAGTTCCCTGACCAGTGGCAAAACAGGTAGATAGGGTGGTGAAGAAGGTATGTGGTTTGCTTGACATAAGTAACTGCAAAGTTGGGACATTATGTTGCAACTTTACAAAATACTGGTTAGGCCACACTTGGAGTTTTCTCTGAAGCTCTGGTTGCCGCACTATGTGAAGGATGTGGTTGCACAGGAGAGAGTGCAAGTTCAGGAAAGATTTTGACAGGGTGCAGAGGAGAGTAACTAAAAATGGTTGAGTTACTTTAGTTATGTGTGTGGGTTGGAGAAGCTGCAACAACAAAGATTGTGAGTGGATCTGATAGAGGTATTTAAAGTTGTGAAAGCTATAGATGGAATTTGAATGCACTGCCAGGGTAGTAGTGGTGGTGGTAGGTTTAATTGTAGCAATTGCTTGCTACAATGTGTATCTGAAAGGAAAGAATTTGCACGGCCTTGGGAAAGAGACGTGAGACTGGCTGGAGTGAGACAGTATGGACTTGGCAGGCCAAATAACCACCTCCTACTCTGCAACCATTCTGTGACTTCTGTCTCAATTACCTGGAAAATGCAGCAATTTTTTTTTCCCCTGTATTCTTCTCTCTTCACCCCACGGACCTGTTAGGAGGGATTCGAGTACCCTGTTTGCTTCCCTCTGATCTTTTTGTTATTCTTGACTGCTGCCACTTAGGGTGCCTTTTTATTTTCAGACTAGATATCAAGTCCGAGAGACTCTTTTAGTCTCAATGTGATGCAGTTACCCAATTCAGCATTGTGGCATCTACTGGTGTGTGATCGAACAGAACGCCTCTATGTAGCGTGTGATACTGCATTTATTTTGGCTCAGTTGATAGTTCATTCTTTCTGGAGTCAGAAGCTTGATGGCAGATTTCACAACTTGCAATTCTTAATGCAAGACTGATGGAACAACACACTAGAGGAGGAGTGTTGCATTGTCTTTTAGATCAAATGTCATTTGAAGGTCTTGCCTGCCTGTTTGAATTGTTCCGTTTTAGGATTACAAGACACAGTTTAAAAATCAATGTATTCTTTCCGATTTTTGGCTGCATTCTTCCCTCGGCAATATGTCCAAACAATAATTTAACCGGTCTGTCATCTAATTGTTTTGAGGATTTTTGCCGTGCGCAAAATAGCTGTCACATTTGCTTACGTAATTTGCTGCACTTCAAATAATGAAACATAATTGAAACACTGAGATGTTTGAGTTCAGGTGCTAAATGTATTTTTCTACCCTTTTTATGTAGAGGGATACTGCCAAAAATAGTACTCATGTAAACATTTATTCTTGCACACAGACATTTCCCTCTGTGATACTCTTGACTACTGGTGGCTTAATTGGGTTTCTATTATTTAAGTGTAACTAGTGTCACTGTGTCGGATGTGATTCATTTATGTGGGGCTAAACCATGGGAAAGCAAAATGAGTATTTATACAAATGCGTATTTAGGTATGGAGCTTGGTGCAATTTTTTTCTCTCATTTACTTGCAAGGCCTGGGTTGAAGTTAGCCCTCATTCACTAGCCTGGCATGGCATGTTGCTTGAAGGCTGATGTTAATTTTTTGGGGGACACAAAGTGAACTGAGAGCCATAGAGTTTGGCAGAAAAGTGGATGTGTTTTAGTATCAGCTGGCTCAAGGGGCAAAATGGCTCACACTCTCCTCCTACTTATGTACCTACATTCTTAGGTGAGTGAGTTATAACAGCCTGAATATCATTCCAAGTGGACTTGTGTTCATCAAATGCAAGGGTACATTAGCCAGAGCCATGTTAAAAAAAAAAAAAAAAATGCTAACTTGAGCAGATTTCTGAGTAGCCCAGAACTGTTTTCTCTCTACTCTTTTGCTGAGTATTCCACAATGTCTTTGACGCTGAGTCAAGCTTGAAATCAATGCCTAAATACCACCCTCCCTTCACTGGTCAAGTCTCTTGTCCCCTCTCTAGCTAAGTATCTAGCTAACCCAGCTGTTCCTGCAAACTGAGCCAAATTGAAAAGAATCTAAATAAAGCACTGAGCCAGTTGGCATTTACCAACACGACCTGAATCTAAACGATCTAACGGAATGTAGATTCGATCTGACACACATTTGGGTCCCAGCAGGCTTGGGTTGGGTTACCAGACACTAACTCATAGTTTAGTCTATCTTTTGTAGCCATCTAACCTAATTGGCTGAGCTAGTTTGCAATTGAATATTCTCCCTAAACTGCATTAGGGTCTTCAAATTGGCAGATAAGCTGTTCCAAAGTATTTTTATTAGCTTAATGTATTTGAATGTTAATTTAATAAATTACCAGCAAATAAATATTCTCAATTTTTATTTTGGTTTTTGACAGGTTTGCTCTCCACTGAGTTTTTTTATTCTTGACTTCTCTTTCCATAGGGCATTTCTGGGCTCACCATTGGTGTGCAGCCTGGTCTCATGATGTTGTGCAGGGTGAGGGGCAAGGACTAGTCAATGTGGATAAAGCTGTAATCTCAGGTATCTCGCAGGTGAGCTCGCATCTCAAAGTTCTTCATGTAATGCATTCTGAAGTGTTAGAGGTCTGAGTAATCGTCTTCAATGATTATTACTAACTTTGAGGGCCACAATCTCAACTTGTCAGAGCACTAAATGCGACTGCATAACATGGTGACAGACACATTCGTTTCTGCTTTCTCCCACTTCTATCAACCGTCGTTGACTGAACACAGAAACTAGTGCGAGTAGTTCCACTTAAATAGCTGTGTTAACCTGGATGGTCCCATTTCTTATTGCATCTTCATGATGGAATAAATGGGTGGGGAGGGAGAAGGAAATTGGGATGGATCCAAGGCCTCAAAAATGGGTCCAAAGGCAATTGTAGCAGTTTGGAGTATCTCCTTTCTTGTAAAATCCAATAATAGGCCAGATCCTCTGATTTGTCGACCATTTACTGAAACAACTGTTGCTGCTTACCTGTATTTCTAGTCGGATAGTGGTTAGTACGGATCCACAATCGTTTTTCTGGCAACTAGTGGCCGATCTTTACCTCATTGGGACTTCTGCGGCCGATCGGATTTCCCCCCCTGCGGTCAGGGCTCTGGTTCCATTCCCACAGCCGACTTTGCGGGCCGGTGTCTCTGCACCCAGCAGCCTAGCTGGACCCGTCCGGTACTGTTCAACACCTCTCGGAGGCTGTGACCTCAGTTGGCCCGGCAAAACGGACAATCCAGCAAGGCTCTGGAGCCAAGGGTCCCGTAAAATTGGTGGTGCGCCTGTATCTGAAGTTAAATATTCTTTTTGGATGGTGGTTTCTCATTCTGCATCTGCAGTCGTGTCATAGAGATGCAACACATGTTACACTAATCCTACATTGGTCCCATTGTTTTAATTTCCCCACATTCTCTTCAGTATGCCCCCCCGGGATGAACAGTGGTCAGTTGACCTACTGACCTCCATGTTTCTGGGTTGTGGGAGGAAACCGGAGCACAGACACCTCCCATGTTCTGGATTGATCCTGGGTCACTGGAACTGACAGACACTGGAGAGACCAGCAGCATCACTGACTTGTTGCGCCAGTTGTGAAATGTTTCCATTTTGATGCTGTATTTGTAAAAGAGTGTTTTGTTGCAATGAGTATTTGCCTGCTTTCTATTTCTAGCTAAATGTTGTACTGGAAACGTATAATAACCACGCGCAGCATTTGAAGAGTCACTTTGTTTGTATTTGCTTTCATAGAAATGCGAATATTGTAAGCGGCTGGGTGCCACCATCCGATGCCAGATGGAAGGATGCTTACGCTCGTACCACTTTCCCTGTGCAGCAGCATCTGGATCCTTTCAGTCAATGAAAACCCTGACGCTTCTCTGTCCAGACCATACAGATAAAGCAGTGCAAATAGGTAGTAGAATGTGCTTTTATAGAAACATACATGCTCATGATGTTATTCACGTTGGTTACACAAAAAAGCTGGAGAAACTCAGTGGGTGCAGCAGCATCTATGGAGCGAAGGAAATAGGCAACGTTTCGGGCCAAAACCCTTCTGGAAATAGGCAACGTTTCGGGCCGAAACCCGGAAGGGTTTCGACCCGAAACGTTACCTATTTCCTTAGCTCCATAGACGCTGCTGCACCCGCTGCACAAAAAAGCTGGAGAAACTCAAGTCCAGTCAAGTCAAGTCAAGTTTATTTGTCACATACACATACGAGATGTGCATTGCCACTTTCATTTCACTGCACATCTCGTATGTGTATGTGACAAATAAACTTGACTTGACTTGACTTGACTTGAGTTTCTCCAGCTTTTTTGTGTAACCTTCGATTCTCCAGCATCTGCAGTTCCTTCTTAAACACATGTTATTCACGTTGATAGTTGCTAAATCTGGCACAAGAATAAATCTATTGCATGCAAATATAACTTGTTTATGTATTTAAAGTGAGAACCATTTCTTGGGACGTTGGTGGTAATCGGATGTTTGCTTTGATCTAGGCATTCATTTGCCTAATCTTGCAAATGTATGAAAAAGATTGAAGCAATCTTGGGTGAATAGTTCCCTTGCTCTACTTTTAGTGCACATTTGCTGGAGATCCATCTCTCTGATCCTAGACTGGTCAGACCTATGGTCCCATACATTTGAATGTTCATTCCTATCCCTGCAGATAGATGAAAAGGTATTTATTTGCTTACTAAAGGGCGCGTCCCACTTGCGTGTTAGTTTTCGGCAACTTCCTGGCACCCATCATAGTCGCAGCAGGTTGCCGAAAATCCAGCGGCGACCAGCAAAACGTACGACTCTTTGGGTGACTACTCACGACCAAACAGGCGTCAGCCCAGCGACACGTTGCCTGTATGGTCGTGAGTAGTTGCCCAAAGAGTCGGACCTTTTTCTGGTAGCTGCTGGATTTTCAACATATTGAAAATTTCCGGCGACCTGCTACAATTATGATGGGTGCCGGCAAGTCGCCTAAAAAATTGCGTAAGTGGGACAGGCCCTTTAACATTATTATATATTTAAAGCATTTTTATTGTTGATTAAAACCTTAATAGCCTTTGAATAATAGAATCAAACAAGGTCTTCCAGTCCTGATTGTCGGCCTCCAGCTTTGCCTCTCTTCAAAAGTTGTTTTGGTTTTTTGGGAGTGAGGCCATTGCAATATGTCTCGGGTCAACTTGCAGCTAAGGCATTGTTACACCTCTTGGGTCTGAAGGGTGGCTTGGCTCTCCCCATCTGTTCCAGATAAGTGTGGACAGGTCTGGACTGGGCGAACGAATCCAGCAGATTTTCCCCCAGTATGTTCTTGATATAGTCCCGGTGTGCATTACTAATATCTGTTACTGTAGTGCGCAGTAGGCAATTTTTTCAGTGGTTGACCATATTGGAGAAACATGAATTTTCCTCTAGTGATCCTCCCTGTGGGAACTTACCAGAAGTGTTCCATTTTCCAATGCTGATTAGAATACTGCATTAAATCAGATGAATGAAGAGCAAGAATAGCATTTACACATTGGCTTTAATAATCTTAGGGTATTGCAAAGTGTTTTACAACCAATGAAGTACGTTCTCAAGTGTACCAGCATTATAGGGTGCATGACAGCCACTTTACACACAAACTCCCACAAGCAACTTAATGATGATCAGCTACCTATTTTTTGTGACGTTGACTGATGGAAAATGCTACCCATCAACATGGTTCGTCTCTTTGATAGAATAAGGATGCTTCCATGGCAGCCAAAAAGGCGCCTCATGTCTGACTATCTTAGTTTACAGATTAAAACAATCATGAAATGAAATATGTTGGAAGATAATCTGTTGAGTTTCCTTTTTACTGTGAATTGAAATTGGTCACCTGCAACAAATTCTTAACAACGAAGTCGTAATTATGTTGCCATTTTTCTTTCATTTTAGCAAAGGATGAGGCCAATTGTGGTGTGTGTGATGCTCCAGGGGATCTCCTGGACCTTCTCTTCTGTACCAGCTGTGGACTGCACTATCATGGTGCATGCCTGGAAATCGTAGTGACACCAGTTAAACGTGCTGGTTGGCAGTGTCCTGAGTGCAAAGTATGCCAGACGTGCAGGTACGTAACTCCTTCACATCGACAAAATGTGCACCAGTGATACATCGTTTTTAAAGGAAGGGGAAGGACATTTTAGAAAAATTGCACAATTAGAATATGAATAGTTGCAAAGAGAACAATCTAAGACGATGGAGGGTATTCCATGTTCACTTTGTCAAGTCGTTGTATGATGGTATCTTGATTTCATAGGTTGTAGGAGCAGAATTATGCCATTCGGCCCATCAAGTCCACTCCGCCATTCAGTCCTAGCTGATAGAAACATAGAAATTAGGTGCAGGAGTAGGCCATTCGGCCCATCAAGTCCACTCCACCATTCAGTCCTAGCTGATCTATCTTTCCCGCTCAACTCCATTCTCCTGCCTTCTTCCCATAACCCCTGACGCCCGTACTAACCAAGAAATCTGTATAGTTTTACTGTAATGTGTAGCGTGCAGGCAATGTTTTATCGAACTGTTGATTTTACATAATGATGCTCATTAAATAATGCAATACATTTTATGGAAAATTAGCGTTCACATTTATCATAACACCCGTAAAATATTTTGGCACTACAGTAATGTTATAAATTTGTGTAGATTAGTTTGTAACATCTCCTGTTGCATCCACATAGGCAGCCTGGTGCAGACACTATGATGCTTGTGTGTGACGCGTGTGACAAGGGCTATCATACGTTTTGCTTGAAACCAGCAATGGAGTCGCTACCTACGGACAGCTGGAAATGCAAGGTTCGTCTGTCTGTGTGTATCAGAAGCAGATGTAGATGACAAAGTAATCATGTGCATGATGACTTCAATCTGTTGTGTTTGTATTGTTCGCGATGGAGTCTAAACATTTCCACGTACAATGATGGTTGAGAAATTGCAATCTTTTTCTAAGCACTCTTGCTTTTGACACTGGGAATCTGGGATTAACTATTTTCTTGGATGATGATTAAAGTAACAAAATCAGGAGTGGTCAGTTAAACCCTTGTCCTTACTGTGTCATTCAATAAAATCATGGTGATCCTTAACTGAACCAGCATATTCTTACATTAACTCAATTTCCATAAATGTATCTTTGTCTCAAAACTGTCAGTGACTGAAGCTGTCGAATATTCTTGGGTAGAGAATTTGAAAGATTTATGTGAGGAAAACACTTTGGTGAGGAAAACACTTCTCATCTTATTCCTGAATGCCGACTCCTTATTCTGGCACGTGGATCTTTGCTCATAGATGCCCCAGCCAATATCATCTCTGAATATGTATTAATCCCGTAAATTTCATTGAGATCGCCTCTCGTTCTCCTCAAGGAATCAATCCGGGGAGGCTTCCTTGCATTTACTGAAAGCAATTCCTTTCTTAGTGAGGGAGACCTGTATATGGGATATTTGCAGTGCTGACAGTCTTGTGTAATGTCAGTAAGACAACTTTACTCATGCACTGGCATCCTCTTGCAATAAAGACCAATTTACTGTTTACCTTTTAAATTGCTTGCTGTACCTCCAGATTAACTTCCAATTGTTTGTTTACAGACACCCGGATCACCCAGATTTAATGAATGTCAATCCCTTTCAATCTGCCACTATTTAAAACAAAATCTCAGCCCTTCTATTTTTTTTCTACCAAAGTATATGGCCCCACATTTTTCCACATTATGTTCTATCCTTCATGTACATCGTGGACCGATGGTGAGACTGAAAGTCTTGTGTTGCGTTTTGTTTTCAGTGCAACTTATGGAACTGTTCCAACCTTATTTTACTCGTTTGAGAAGCTGCCATTGTCATATGGTTAAAAGATGGGATTTGACATATTCAAACCAATTTCACTTCCAAATTCTTTTCTGCAGAACTGTCGTGTGTGCAGTGATTGTGGTTCAAGATCTGCAGGGAAACATGCCAATACGCAGTGGCATCAGAACTACTCCGTTTGTGAGAAATGTTACTGGCAAAGGAACAGGGACAGTGCTGTGTGTACGATATGTGGTAAAACAAATGGACAAACAGATGACACTTTAAACTGCCATATCTGCCAAAAGTAAGTGGCTTCTGACGTTAGTTATTAATTTGGTCTGGAAAAACTGTTAGATTAGCACCAGCCATTATTGTCAATTGGTTCCATCATAAATCACAGCATAGCATACATAGTTTTTTTTTAAACCGTTTAAGAGCTTTTTTTCTTTCCCTTCCTGTTATTTAGTGATAACATATTTGGGTTACAAGTGAATGTTGGTGAATTTTAATGTTCTTCAACCAAGAACGTAGTTAGTGAAGTCTTGTATACAATTGTGTAGAACTTTTGCCTCGGTAACTATCCCATTTAAGCTAACTGGCCACGCTTTCACGTGATCGGCAGTAAAATTTTTTGGTATTTGCGCTATTTGCACTTTCATTCAATCCTTTTCAATTAGTTTTAGGTGACATATTACTGTAATATCCTCCTCATTTTAAGAGTCCGTCATCCACTCTAGTTCTTAGCTGGAGTGTGAGATCAGTAATGCTTGTCCACAGCTTTTACCCTCCTTCAGGGAAGTCCGATGTTTTTATTTTTCCAATTTGCAATCCGGGATTCAAATGATATCAGAGATTCTGATTAGGATTGAGTTGTAATAATATTCTTTCCAGTATTTAGTTCATACGTCTATTTTATCTTTGCAGTTTAAAGTTTTATGTATTTCATGAACTTGTTGGACTTCTTATTCTCAGGTGGATCCATACAGACTGTGGCCCTTCATCTCTCAATTTGCCAGGGCAACAGTACACATGTGCAACGTGTAAGAACTCACTGCAACATACAGGGCTTTCATCTGCTGAGCCGGTTGATGAAAGGCAATTGAAACTTGAGCCAGCGGCATCGGGTATGGTTGAATAGATTTACTTGTTTGCTCTGAAAAGTTTAATTGCACTGGCCTGGCAACATTGAAAATGCTTTTGCAAGCCAAGTCACAGAATATAGTGTACCTGTTTTATTTGATCACTTGGATCCTGTTGCACTGCAGACTTTAGCTGTTATTAATCACACTGTAACCTTGAAGGAATTGGAGCTACGACTTTCAATGTATTGTCATGACCGCATTGAATGCATGCTTCATTTGACTGGCAATAAAATCTAGCATAGTTTAACAAAGTGATCATTTTAGTCTTTCAGTCATTTTGATGCAAGTTCCTCTTGCGACTTTCAGCAACGTTATGTAATTGTTTGAATGTTGATCTCATTAAGAAGTTGGCCTGCCTTTTGTGATGTCCACACATTAGGGATGAGAAATTCCTGACCTTTGACAGAATTCGCATCTTGCAATTATTAAATTCCAATATTACAAATGGCTCTTCAACTTTCCACTTCACCTTTAGCTCTCAGTTCACCTTTAGCATATGGGGCTCATGAGCCACATCTGTCCCATTGGGTGGGATCATCCTACACATAAGCACTTGGTATCCTTTTTGCCCTGTGAGGTCTCCTTCTATCCCATTTGCCTATTCATTAGACTATATCTGCCCTTGCCAAAGGCTTGCCAACAGTTCTTGGAATTATAGCATTTCCTTGCTAGAATGGTTTGCGCACAATTATTTTGCTTTTTTATTTTGCTTTTAACAAGCTAATCCATATAGTCTTGAGTATGGTCATCTGTTATGATCTGTGACATGATTTTGAATTACATTTTTGCTGTTTCAATTACTATAAATATCTATGATACTGCAGTGGTCATTTAGTCTGCAAATAGTTCATTTTATGTGGGCCACTTGACAGGTGATGGCAGTCTGGCACAGAATGATTTGTCATTTGTTACTATTTCTTCTTCTGTTCCTGATTATTGTGCCTTTTGTAGATTGGTTGCTCTTTTAGAGTCATACAGGAATATAGCATGGAAACAAGCCTTTCCGCCAAACATTCCATGCTGACCTATGCTAGTTCCATTTGCCCACATTTGACCCATAGTCCTCCAAACCTTTCCTGACAATGTGCCTGTCCAAATGTCCTTTACATGTGTTTAAGAAGGAACTGCAGATGCTGGAGAATCGAAGGTTACACAAAAAAGCTGGAGAAACTCAGCGGGTGCAGCAGCATCTATGGAGCGAAGGAAATAGGCAACGTTTCGGGCCGAAACCCTTGGGTTTCGGGTCGAAACGTTGCCTATTTCCTTCGCTCCATAGATGCTGCTGCACCCGCTGAGTTTCTCCAGCTTTTTTGTGTAACCTCCTGTCCTTTCCATGTTGTTATTATACCAGTCTCAACCACTTTCTCTGACAGCTTGTTGCATCTACATACAACAAACTAATAACTGTAATGCTAGGTAACAATAATAGTACAATACCAAAGTCAGTAGTGCAACACTGAAGAAGATTCTCGACCCAAAATGTCACCTATTCCTTTTCTCCAGAGATGCTGCCTGACCCGCTGAGTTACTCCAGCACTTTGTGTCCATGCACTCCATTAATTTGTTTTGAAGGGACTAATTTATTCCTCTCAATGCAACAAAATGGATGGCAGTCGGTTTTGCTTTTCTGACCTAATAAGTGAAGCATAACAGAAGTCATGATGACTTTTGCATATCCTCTCCAGTGATATTACTAAGATCAAGATGTAAAGATTTGATTGAATTTGTTAAATCAAAGGACTGCTCTTGAAGTCTCTGGGGTTATTTACAATCATTATTTTAAATAACCTGTAAAATACTATTTTCTGTTGAACAGAGAAAATGAAAGATCTAAGTGAGTGGACTGAAAGGCAGCAAAAAGATTTGAAACCAGAACAGCAATTGACGAGTGAATGTAGTGCTGAAGACTCTTTGCATGAACACGAGGGTGAGAAATCTCCTCTTAAACTGTGGTTGTTTAATCTGTTGTGACATGTGCTCTTGACTTGTAACTGTTATTTTCATGTCCCTTTTGTACAACTGAATTTATTTTCATAAACAAAATCAAATAGTTTCAATATTTGCTGCCTGAAACATCCATTCTGTCTTAGTTTTTGTCCTGCTAGAATCCTTTGATTGAGCTTGCATGTTTTTGGGTATGTAATTCTAGACTATTAACCCAGTGCAATAAAATAATCGCTTGCAGAGTGTGTAGCTTAACTGATTTCTCTCTCTACCCTGCCCCCTGTACTCTACTGATTTTCATCATTCAGACAACCTGAGACTGATGTTGGAATATGACCATTTGTTAGGAAAAGCGGCGCTCGGTAGGAATTAATGCTTTCACATACATTAACATATTGAATTAGGAGAAAGCAGAATTAATGTTGTGTGTGGGTGGATGGGAATAGAATTATTGAAAAACAACATTTCTAATGAAACACAACCAGTCCCCACCCGAAATGTCATCTGTCCATTCTCTCCACAAATGCTACCTGATCCGTGAAGTTCCTTCAGCACTTTTGCTCGAAATTGCAGCTTCTGCAGTCTCTTGTGATCTTGCATTGCTAATCCAATTAAGGAGGGTTCAGGGGAAAAACATCAGACTTCCACGTACACTCCATTGAAACCGTCTAAATGTTTTTTAATTGACCATATTGAAAATATCCAAACCTTTATGTGTACCAATTTCATGGAGCACTAATAAGATTATTAATGTTGTCCAAGAAGGAACTGCAGATGCTGGAAAATCGAAGGGCCGAAACCCTTCTTCAGACTGATGGGGGGTGGGGGGGGGGAAGAAGGAAGGAAAAGGGGAGGAGGAGGAGCCCGAGGGCGGGCGGATAGGAGGGTGGCAGGAGACAGCTAGAGGGTTAAGGAAGGGGAGGAGACAGCAAGGGCTAGCAAAATTGGGAGAATTCAATGTTAATGCCATCCGAACGCAAGGTCCCCAGGCGGAATATGAGGTGCTGTTCCTCCAATTTCCGCTGTTGCTCACTCTGGCAATGGAGGAGACCCAGGACCGAGAGGTCGGATTGGGAATGGGAAGGGGTGATGTTTTGCCTTGCTTGTAACAGTTCCATCACCAAGTTAATTCCATGCTTAAGATCCGTCTTTGTCTTTTTGTGGGCCTACTACATTTTGCAGTTTTGTAAATCACCCACTCATTACACTGCATCTTGAACCACACCTGGTGCTTGGATGCCACTGTTTATGCTCTTCAGAATCAAGTCTACTGGTTGGCCTCACTGGCCACTTGAACCTGCATTTCATCACTAATAATTTGTTTGGCTGTTACTGTTTCCATTGAGTGCTGCCACTAATACATCAATGAATGCAATGAAAAAACGATGTCCACAAGGTGACCAGGGAAGATTGCACAATGGATTATTTTAGTTTGGAGACTCTTACTCGTTTATGTAGAAGTTACTGTTACGCAGGTTAATTCAGCACCATTCTGTACTAACAATACCCTGTGGAAAGATATAAGAGAAACACTTTATCTGTTTTTGCTTGTGAGAAATGTTGACCAGCATATCAGATACCAATATTTTGTTAATGTGTACCATATTCCCATAGGCTATTGAAGGGCAACAAGGAATCTAGGTTTTAAACTTGTTTGCAGAATATATTTTATACAACATCAAATGTTGACTTAGACTGAGCTTGTACCCATTATGGCTTTTGAACCCACATTTTTTTTTAGTCTTGCAGGTAACACAGTGAGGTAGACAGCTTTTGGAAAACAAAACATGGGAGGGAATTACAAATTCTTTATAAATTCACATATGTACCTTACTGAAATGCCAGTGGGCATTGCAACTGAAGCATTGAAATATTGTGAAATGTTTTCTTCATTTATGCCATCTCGCACAAATTGTTATGGAGCTCCTGAAAACTGGTATTTCGAATCCAAACCAAATAACTCTACTGCATCATGTACTCGGATTCTAATGATTTCAGGAACTCCTTTGTTCTTCAAACTTAATTTGTAATAATTAGTTTTTAAACCCGTCAATGGCGTAGTTATAAAGAAGGTTAACGATGTCGGTGGAGGATAGGTGATAGAGAGCTTACCAATACTGTGCTAATTGAAATGTTTTTGTTAGATTCTATCAACGCAGGTGGTAACGTGGAACTGGAAAATCCAAAGCAACAAATTTCTGGCGTTGACGCCGTGGAACGGGTAGAATCTCCGTCTCTTGCTCCTTTGGAGGAAAATGGAGTTGGAGTCTCGACTGCAGAGAAAGAAACTGAACATGAACATCTCACTGAGGGATCCCAGTCTTCTCATAACACAGAGATTCATAAGACCTGTGAAGGTGGGACAGATGGACCGCCATCTGAGAGCATTAAAAGTTCACTGGAGTCTACAGAAACCGAATTTACAGAACACTCTAGTTCAGATAAGACAGATCAACCAGAACATTTCTTACAGACAAAGGAAATAAAAATGGAAAGCTTAGACCAGGCGGAGGAGACCTGCATTCAAGCAGACACCGATGCTCATCCCAATAGTTCCATTCCGCAGGAGACAAAAGCCAATCACCTTGCCACAGACCCTGACTTGATGGATTCTGTCAGTGCTTCTGCTGAAACACAGCAAGATGGTGCTTCCTTTGTTATCAAGCAGGAGACTGACAAAATCCATAAAGATAAAACTGAACTCTGTGATATTCCTGCTGATTCAACTTGTGGGTCTGTGGACAGAGGTGATGTTTCTGACTTGGTCTCTGATGGAATGGAGACTAAGCGAGAGCCTGTTGAGATGGACAATAATGATGAAGTGACTCCTATGGAGGTTGTACCTGCAGGTAATAGGGTGAAGACTGAGCAAGATACTCAGATGGAAGTGCAGGATGCTGTAAGCACAGACTCTGCCTGTAACATGCTCATTAAATCTGAGATTGTGGAGGAGATGTCAAATCAAAGTCAAACTGACTCAAATAGCACCTGCTTGGAACCAGATTTTTCAAATACTTTGGACCGTGATGCTGGTTTGGTTTCAATGGACGTTTGTATGACGGCAACAGATGATATTTCTCCAAGGCTGGACGATGAGGCTGAAAAATCAAATTCAGACTTGCGGCTAACAGAAACCGAGGATTCCTTGCCAGCTGACCCTGGTATGATGAAAGGTGAATCTGGCAAGCCTGCAGTTATGAAGCGACGTTTCTCACCAGGTCGACCTCGGGTCAAACAGGTGAGGACAGGGGAAAATAGTTGTTTCTGCCTTTAGGCATTTAAAATGGGAACGAGGTTGAATACTTGGGGAGATGGCTGCCGATAAGATTCAGATTCAGATTCAGATTCAATTTTAATTGTCATTGTCAGTGTACAGTACAGAGACAACGAAATGCATTTAGCATCTCCCTTGAAGAGCGACATAGCAAACGATTTGAATAAAAAATAAATAATAAGTGTCCAGGGGGGGGGGGGGGGGGGGGGGTGATTGGCAGTCACCGAGGTACGTTGTTTAGTAGAGTGACAGCCGCCGGAAAGAAGCTGTTCCTCGACCTGCTGGTTCAGCAACGGAGAGACCTGTAGCGCCTCCCGGATGGTAGGAGGGTAAACAGTCCATGGTTGGGGTGAGAGCAGTCCTTGGCGATGCTGAGCGCCCTCCGCAGACAGCGCTTGCTTTGGACAGACTCAATGGAGGGGAGCGTGGAACCGGTGATGCGTTGGGCAATTTTCACCACCCTCTGCAGTGCCTTCCGGTCGGAGACAGAGCAGTTGCCATACCATACTGTGATGCAGTTGGTAAGGATAAGCGTGATTAAATGTGTCGGCATGCGAGTGCACATACTATTTTTCTCCCCTCAAAGTTTGGCTCTGACATAATGGTCGGACACCATTTCCTTTTCACAAAACCATGCTGACTTTGCCTGATTACATTGAATTTTTATGTGCCCTGCTATAGCATCTTTAGTAAAAACTCCTAATGTTTTTCCTATGACAGATATAAAGGCAACTGGCTGTTGTTTTATTCTTTGTCTCCCTTTTTGACAAAATCATTACGTATGCTATTTCAGTGGAGCATTACCTGAATCTAGATAATGCTGGAAAAGTGAAATTATTGTATCAACTCTCACCAGTCACTTTTAGGATCCTAAAACAAAATCCATCAACACACAGATCTGTCAGTCTGCATCTCTAATAATTTGTGCAACCCCACTCTCCCTGTGATTGTAATTTTCCTGAGTTCCTCCCTCCCTTACCATTCCCAGTTAAAAGAGCCATTGGTTACTTGTACCCTCTACATTGAAGACTAATACTAATTACCTATTTTATTAATCCCACCTGCTCCTTGTTTCCATTATCAATTCTCCAGACTTTCTATAAGGCTAGTGTTTGCTTTATCAGCTCGTTTTAAAAAATCTATAGAAATGTTTCCTACCACTGATTTGAGGCACACTGGCCTATAATTTCGTGGATTAACCCAATTTCCCTTCTTAAATCAATGAACAAAATTGGCTACTCTCTATTCCTCCATGGCCTTCCTGTGGCTAGGGAGGACATAAATATCTTTATAGAAACATAGAAACATAGAAATTAGGTGCAGGAGTAGGCCATTCGGCCCTTCGAGCCTGCACCGCCATTCAATATGATCATGGCTGATCATCCAACTCAGTATCCCATACCTGCCTTCTCTCCATACCCCCTGATCCCCTTAGCCACAAGGGCCACATCTAACTCCCTCTTAAATATAGCCAATGAACTGGCCTCAACTACCCTCTGTGGCAGAGAGTTCCAGAGATTCACCACTCTCTGCGTGAAAAAAGTTCTTCTCATCTCGGTTTTAAATGATTTCCCCCTTATCCTTAAGCTGTGACCCCTTGTCCTGGACTTCCCTAAACATCGGGAACAATCTTCCTGCATCTAGCCTGTCCAACCCCTTAAGAATTTTGTAAGTTTCTATAAGATCCCCTCTCAATCTTCTAAATTCTAGAGAGTATAAACCAAGTCTATCCAGTCTTTCTTCATAAGACAGTCCTGACATCCCAGGAATCAGTCTGGTGAACCGTCTCTGCACTCCCTCTATGGCAATAATGTCCTTCCTCAGATTTGGAGACCAAAACTGTACGCAATACGCCAGGTGTGGTCTCACCAAGACCCTGTACAACTGCAGTAGAACCTCTCTGCTCCTATACTCAAATCCTTTTGCAATGAAAGCTAACATACCATTCGCTTTCTTTACTGCCTGCTGCACCTGCATGCCTACCTTCAATGACTGGTGTACCATGACACCCAGGTCTCGCTGCATCTCCCCCTTTCCCAATCGGCCACCATTTAGATAATAGTCTGCTTTCCTGTTTTTTGCCTCAAGGCCTCAACAAACTCCTGCTGCCTCTCTCAATAACCTGGAATAAATTCCATCATGCCCTGAAAACATGCGCCTTAATGCTCTTCAAGAGACTCAACATCACCACCTCCTTGATCCAAAAATGCCCTTGCATATTAGCATACCCCATGCTAATCCTCTATCCTCCATGTCCTTCTTGATTTGTTTGTATCTACATCCTCTGACTCCAAGCATAAAAAGTCAAGAGGATATCGAGATTCTGTTGAGTTAAACTCAATAGAAATTGTCTTTTTTAAAAAGGGTGATTTGCAAATGCTTTATTTTGCTTCAACAGGGTCGTTGTAACAGTTTTCCAGGTAAAAAGCGACCACGTGGGGGACACGTGGGAAGGGGACGAGGGCGATCACGTTTGAAGTCTGTATCTGGAATCTTGGAGTCTCTGGGGGTAAGAAATGAATGGTTTGGGTAATTATAGAGCAATGCTTACTGTATACCTAAAGCTGATCCAAGTATACACATTTTAAAATGCTCATTGTTTCCTATTGAAAACTGAGCCCAGAATGCATATACATTATTTCTGAGCTATAGCACCAGGCACATTCCTGAATTTGATCTTGTATGAGAGATCAAAGAGAAAATGTTATCCTGTCAAATTCAGAATATTTTTCTGGTAGCATTTCATGACCTGAAAAGAAATTCAGGGAAATCTACTGTGGAAATTATTTAAACTAACTATAATTTGATGCCGGTTTTCTAGTGCTGAACTATTTGTTTCCTGTCGTAGTCTACAGGAGTAGATACATCTCCAAGTAAAGATGATGACGATGACGATGATACAATGCACAACACAGTGGTCCTCTTCTCTACTGAAGACAAATTCATTCTCCTGCAGGTAGGATTTCTTCTCCTCACAATGATGCATGTGGCTATAATGGTTGTGTTTGTTTATGTAGATTCTGACATCTTGTAGGGGAAAGAAAGCAAGTTGGCACCTGGGTGTTGAGTGCCTGGCTCAATTTCCTGCCAATGTACCTGATATCTAGGTTCGGCAAGGGAGCCGAGGCTCCTTGGGTTGGATTGTTGATGGGTCTTTCCACTTTTTTTGTGTGCACTTGTAAATGTTGTGTTATGAACTAACTAGCAGAATATGGCAATGGATGTTCCTGAGAGCAACTGTGGCATTGGATTGTTAGAGGAGATATCGTAAGTTATTAATTCAATGCAGCAAACAATGTTGATTTGGATACGTGAACTTGCTGGATGCCACATCAACCTGTGCATGTTTTTTTGAGTATCATGCTGGCCTTCTCTACCTGAAGGAACGCAAGCAGTCTCTGCAATCTTTCCTCATGAACACTCCATCCCAGTTAATGTACTATTAAATCTTCTTTGCACTCATTTCAGTGCAAACATATCTTTCCTATTGTGTGGTTACTAGAACCTCACACTGTTCTCTAGCTGTGGACCAATCAATGATTTACAAAGCTGTGCCATTGTCCCCTGATCTTTTATTTCTATGCCATGACTAATGAAGGCTCATATCCCTTGCACCTTCTTCGTTATTTATCTACCGGTGCTGCCAGCTTCTGGGATCCTTCGTCTTGTACACCCGAGATCTCTCTATTGCTCAATATTCCATATGGTCTACCATTCATTGTGCATGTCCTACCCTAATGAGTTCTCCCCAAAGTGCATTACCTCACACTTGTGTGCACTTTAGGCATGTCCCAGTAGATGAAACATTTACAACACTGAGGCTTAACAGCTCATACGTTATTTCACCCCATCCCAGAAGATCCCCTTGATCCACCCTATCCTCTCCCCTGCCTGCATGTCCTACCCTAATGAGTCTTCCCAAAGTACATTACCTCACACTTGTGTGGACTATAGGGTACGTCCTAATAGACAAAACATTTACAACAAAGCAACGCGAAGAAGCTTAACAGCTCGTGTGTTATTTCACCCCATCTCAGAGGATCTGTTTTGATCCACCTTTTCCTCTCCCCCCCCAACCTGCGCTTTTACCAGGATTAATTTATCTCACTCGTCACATATGATCAAGTTTGAAACTTAACCTGTTTCTATTTCCACAAATACCTGCTAAGTTTTCCCATCATTTTCTGCTTTTATTTCATTTCACACTTGTCGGGACTAAATTACATCTGTCATTGTTCTGCCCATTTAACAAACTGCTCGGTATCTTTCTATAATGTAAGACTATCCTCCTCACAATCAACAACACCACTAATTTTCATGTCATCTGCAAATTTATTAATTATACTTACTACATTCATATCCAAATTGTTAATGTATATGATAAAAGTTGGGGTCCCAGCAGCGATCCCTGTGGTACATAACTGGTCACAGCCTTGCGATCACAAAAAACCCCTCAACCATCAACCTCTGTCTCCCATCATGAAGTCAATTTTGGATCAAATTTGCCAATTCTTTTAATCTTTCAGAGATTGCACTGACTTCCAAGGATAATTGGATTGTTGATGCTGGGTACTCTGCGCATGATCAGTTCTGCATGTTGAACAGATGCTTGCTAATCTTTTGCTGGGGACTAATCTACAGGATTATTTTTTTAATGGTTGCATATTAATTTAAATGTAATGTGATTTGATATCTTAGGCTGACTGAAGTTTTTCATTTGTTTGATCTAAATTTTGCCTTCAGCATTGAACTTCAGCCTATTGTGCAGCACTGTGTTTTTCCTGAATGTGGACAGTTATACTACAGCTGTCAGTAATGTTTGATCGCACTTAAATGTTTTGGTACATCACACTTCTGTGTAAACATGTGCAGTAATACATCAGCAGTAATTAATTCAGTAATATATCTACAGAATTGTGTGTGTGTGTGTGTGTGTTTTTAGAGGATTTGTTTCAGAATAACTTGTAATGCTACGGTTTTGTTACTTTTCAGGATATGTGTGTGGTATGTGGGAGCTTTGGACGGGGAATAGAAGGACAACTGTTGGCCTGTTCACAGTGTGGGCAGTGCTATCATCCGTACTGCGTCAATAGCAAGGTATGGAGGAAGAAAAAAAGAAGATTGATGATAGTTATATTTGCAGTGATGAGGTTATTAAACATTTAAGAAGGATGAAGGCAGAGTTATTTATTCTTTGCACATAAAGACCTGTTGCATTGCACATTGACCAGCGGGTCACAATTAATGCCAGATGCTTCTGCATAATAAAGGATGAGCAAATCATAGCAGGCTAAAGAAGTACCAGCATAAGACCACCCTTTGAACAGCAACATTTTCTTGTTTTAATAAGTTATGAAATAAATAAATAAAATGAAATGGTAGGTACACAAAAATGCTGGAGAAACTCAGCGGGTGCAGCAGCATCTATGGAGCGAAAGAAAAGGCAAAGTTTCGGGCCGAAACCCTGCTTCAGACCTTTTTGTGTACCTTCGATTTACCAGCATCTGCAGTTCCTTCTTAAATCATTGAACATCTCCAATTGAGATCAATCAGTATAACAAGAACCAAGCTTCCTCTTTTGATGCTTTGGTATGGAGAGAAAATACAATAAACTTGTTTATTTTTTCAAAAACTGCTTGAATATTTGCATCCATTGACAGGAGCAACTGAAACACTTTTTTTTAATGCATCCAGTGGCAGCACACAGGTACAAACTAAAGACTGTTCTGTGTGCATCTTTGCAAAAAAACATGGAAATCTTTTGTGCACCATATCAAACAACAGCAGCATTTCTTATGTCAGATGCAGGGTAATTTTTTCCCAGAATATTAAAACATAATGTAAAGAGAGTAACACAGTATAACTCTGATAATCATTATCTGACAAATCGGAAATCCTAAAGATGCGGCACATAGATCATCGGGGCTCTGGTCCCTCTGCTCCCTTAATGGTCACCAAGACTCCTGTACCTGCGCATCCTTAAAATTTACAGGAACATTTATCATTCCAACATATAACCCGTGGAAAATAACGAATTAAGAGTGCATTGAAGTATTAATGCGAATAGAATAGATCTCGACCCTTCTAGTCCAGAAATTCTGATAGTCTGGCATCACTATAGTTTGAACCTGCTGTATTATTGGAGCTTTACTGTATCATTGGCATCATTATATATTTCAAATCGTCGTTTGTGACAGACACTGTCAATTTTGAGTTTAATCTGATCTTTCATCAGAATGCTGTATAAAACCGTGTGTTTTTCTGATCCTGCTGTTTGCCTTGCAGATCACAAAAGTCATGTTGAGCAAAGGATGGCGTTGCTTGGAATGTATTGTGTGTGAAGCATGTGGCAAAGCATCTGATCCTGCTCGTTTATTGTTGTGTGATGATTGCGATATAAGTTACCACACATACTGCCTGGATCCACCATTGCAAACTGTACCAAAGGGTGGTTGGAAATGCAAGTGGTGAGTGCACAATTCATTTTGGTGTGACAGCACACACAAATAATTTTTCATTTGTGAGTACATTTTTTCCCTGAATACAGTTAACTCTGCAATATTTGTGACCACAGTCTTGGATGTTTCCCTCCATTCTTTCCTCCACCCAACCCTTGTGTTTAAAGCCCATTGAACATCCTCCTCAGAGTTGGGGAGTATCAACTGTTTTTTTCCATATGTAAAGGAAATATGATTCTGTATGTTAAGGAAATATGAAAGTGTAACTTCATACTTTGTCATACAGGTGTGTTTGCTGTACACAATGTGGTGCCACAACACCTGGTTTTCATTGTGAATGGCAGAATAACTACACTCACTGTGCACCTTGTGGCAGCCTTGTTACTTGTCCAAGCTGCAATGAAGACTATGAAGAAGAGGACCTTCTCATACAGTGTCACCATTGTGATAGGTAGGCCAGAGAAATATAGGTACCATTAGTTTCATAAACCAAGTTTTATATTGTCCTGACATTGCATCATTTTGAGTGTGTAATTTGTATACTATAAAATGTTAGTATTAAAAAAAAACATTTGTTTATCTAGCTTTTTCTTAAAAATCATAGTATTTTGTTTTTTTGGGGGAGGGGAGGGGAGCGGAATGACTGTTTTGAAGATGGGGAAGGAAATTGATCTTTGAATGAATAATCCCATAGAGTGCATTGGCAGAATTTATTGGTACCTCTTAACTCTATTGCATGGAAAGACAGATGCTTAGTGACGGGCCTGACTGCTGATAATAGCCAAGTATGGAAGCTTCAATTTATTTATATTACGACTGTGATATTCTCAGGTTATTGCCTACACTGAGCTCAGAGTGCAACATTGTTATGGACTTTAGAGACGGCACAATGGTTTTAACCCTTTCAATTCAATTCAATTCAATTCAATTCAACTTTAATGTCATCGCACAAATACAAGTATCAGTACAACGAAATGCAGTTTTGCGTCAGTCCGTAGTAGTTGTACATCAAGAGAAAAAACAAGAAAAAAAATAGAAAGAGAGAAGATACAGAATAATCAGGAAATACAGAATGATTAAACAAAGGGGGACGGAGGGACCAGAGAAGAGAAGTTACCTTGAAAACTGTGTTACAACACTCATTGTAAATGAAAAGAATAATAGGAACATTTAAAGTGATTGGCTGGTGCATCAGTTGTCTGAATTATGTTTTCATAAATATAATCGGATTGTTGCTTGCAGGTGGGTCCATGCAATTTGTGAAAATCTTTTCACTGAAGAGGAAGTGGAGCAAGCGGCAGACGAGGGCTTTGATTGTACTGCATGTGAGCCATTTGTGGTCCGTCCGATTGGTGAGTGACAGTGTTGGCCACTTTCAGTACTTGGAATGTAGTGACAATCCTTTACTTAATTTGGAGATAAAAACCAGATTGCAATTCTAAAATAGTTTTTCAATGTATTTGTGCAACTCTCTTCAACTTCATGACCAAAATACTGAGTTGCCTTATTTTGCAGGTGATGAAAACCTGCAATGCAGTCAGATCTGTACTCTGGATATTACACCACAAAATTCTTCATGTTTATCCATCTTTTAAGGAATTCATGTTGTTTCTTGAAATGCATTTTAATGTAGTGTTAAAGTTCTTGTTGCTTTATTGGGCGAGTCTCCAAGCTAATCGAATTATTGACATGTGCTTGCTATTTCTAGTTTTTAGTTTTTGATATTTGGCATGAGGGTTCCTAGTTTCATTTGTATTTACAGTTCGAAGTGAATCCCCTGTGATTACACCTATCATCAAAGTGAAGGATCCAGGTGAGCACCTATTTTATTTGAGGAGTTTATGTTCACACTGTTTGGTTCTTTTATTATGCTAAATTTATTGTAGACTTAATATATTCGTTTGTAGAACCACGGTTTTATAATCAGGATGGAGTATGGCTGACGGAATCAGGAATGTCACAGTTCCGAAGTATGGTACTCTCACCACCGCACAAGAAAGGACCAAAGCCAAAATTAAAGAACAAACCTTCAAATCCATGTAGCGAACCAATGTTGGTCAGTATAGATGGCTCATCTATAGAAATAAAGAAAGAAGAAGGTGATGGAGAGGAGGAAAAAGGTGAGATGGAGATTGTGTAGTTACCTTGAAAACTGTGTTGTTCCATAATCTTAAACCTCTTTTCGCAGATTTTTATTTCTAAAACTTGTAATCTAGTGCAGTCTTAGAAGTTGGGATTTCTCTTTCGATTTGTCAACAAATTTCTAATTGTCAACAAAATCTCCACTGAGGTATTGAGCTAACTTACAAGCCTAACTTTAAAAAAAAAAAAACCCCAAAGTATTGAGATGACATTTGCATGAAGAAAGCTGTCTTTCATTTCCCCCCCCCCCATTGTTGACGGAACACGGGACAAGGGTTACAACAGATATGTGGTTTAAACCACTGCTTTTCTGGAACAAAAATTCAGAGAAATGCTGAATTGTGCCTTTAAAACGGTTTCAATGTGAAGTTGTTTTTTAGTTTTTTTTTAGCATAGACTGGAAGCTAATTGGAAACCCTTGCATACTATGGTTCATTCTGGAAGTTAGATCCATTGAAGATTTCAGATGGCGGAATCCAAATTTGTCTTGCAGCTTCACACCTCCAGACAAAAATATCAACTCTGAATCCACCCTTTTGGGAGAAGCTGAGGCCAAGTTTAAAAAAAATCATGAAACCATTCACAGACAAACAAGAATAGTGGATACATGTAACCAAATTGTGAAATATGTAGATTGAAAACATATCTATTTTAGTTAGCACTTATTTTGAACATTCGACAATTGAAGAACTGACGGGAATGGTTGATGGAATTTAATACAGAGAAATATGAGGTGTTGTATTTTGGGAAGTCTAACATGGGCAGGACCCAGACAGTGAATGGTGGATCTCTGGGAAGAGCAGAGGCATCTTGGAGAGCAGGTACATAGTTCCTTGAAGGTCACGACGGGACAAAAATAGTAAAACCCGTTGCATGTAGTGGATGTGGATGAGGACTATACAGATTGAAGTCTTTTGCAATGATTTTAAAGAATCGGGAGAAAAAATTAAATGGAGTTGCTTAGAATGTTCACCTGACGCCGATGATCCAGCTTCGCGGCAGAGGGCCTGAGAACATCGAGTTGGCTAAGGAGCCACATATAGACCCCGACCTCGGGTGGACTATGAGGGGGAGAACTGGATATTTTTAGTGCCTTCCCTCACAGTGAATTCTGCTGTGGGGGGACGTTTCATGTTGATTTCTATAGTGTACTGTTCTGTGTCTTTTTTTTCTTTTTTCTCTTTTTTGTTTTTGTATGGGTATATTGACATTTGGTCTGTTCTATTAATTTAATCAAACTCTGTAAAGCACTTTGGTTCAAATACTGGTTTTGTTGAAAAGTGCTATATAAATAAAGATTATTATTATTATTATCTGTGCTAAGTCCCATGGTAAATTTTGTTTTTTGATTTGACTGAATTTGCGGTTTGCGTTCTGATTCTTTTAAAGTTGCCATGGAACCAGGAGAATGTGACATAAAACCTGATGCACCTGTCTGCCAGGAACATGACATGTGTGCAGTAAACAATCCCGGAAAAATAAGTGAGGAATCTGAAGAAGGGAAAAAGAGGAAGAGGAAGCCATACCGACCTGGTAAGTGACATGTCGTGTTGCAAAACCCCTTTATAAAAGCAACTTTCCTGCAAGCAGGTCGAAAAGCTTTTTAAAATGCTTTGATGTCCATTTGATAGCATACTTTATTATTAAGGTTTCTATTTCCTATTGGAAGGCCCAACCTATCCAGTAGACTTGTCCCTCTCAATTTAATTTAAATCTGCAAGCAAATGGCATAATTCAGCATTCATTTTTTTTTTTTTTACGGTTCATTTAAAAGAAGCAAGCCATGTTTGGTTTCCAATCAGAATGCTGCATTTGTATGGCTTGTTACGTGCTGATGGAGTGGGTTATAACTAACTGAAGGAAACTGACAGGATGCCATGGCTGAACAAAGTGTTCCCTTTACCCTGTCTCCGGATTTTCCCTTTACCCTCTTTGGTTGATATTTATTGGAATGTCTTTAGCCTGCTGCACCATATCTTGACTGGTAAAGCTAAATAATAGGGGTGAATTATGAAAGGGAAAGTAAATGGTATTAAGAAGACAGAACAAACACACTTCTGATTTTTGTTTTAGGAATTGGTGGATTTATGGTCCGTCAGAGGCAGTCACGGATGAAGAATTTGAATAAAATGTCTGTGACACAGCCTGGAATGTCCATTGACTGTCCAAATATTGACAGCAACAAAGAAGAAGGTGTGTTTACATCTCTTTAAGAACAATATAGACATGGAGTTGCTGCATGGCTTGTGTGAAGTTTTAGCTGTTTGTAAATTGAATTTTACGAATTAATACTCCTTCAGGCCAAAGGCTTTGTTCTGTTTTAAAATCACTTGAGCTACATATTTAGCCACTGTTCCAAGACAGATTTATGGGCTACGCATTGTAAACTGACTTGTTTTGCCTCTTAGGATGGAAGGGTTTCTTAATCTTGCAAATGGGTCTGCCATCTCACTTGTTTATCTAAAATGTGATGGGTAGATTACCTACAGGGGGAGTGGGGGTGGTGGAAACACAGTTCTTATTCTCCATAGTCTGTGTCAATTACATTTTAATAAAATGTTATAATTTAGGAAAACACAGACTGGCCAGCAGTGGAGTAATGTAAGGTTTCTGCAACTAATACTGTCCTTCAATCTCAGAACCATTTTCAAGCTCTGAGCTTTGAAGAAAACTGTAGGACACTCGTGCTTGCCCACAGAAAATATCAAAAGCCATGAAAAGAGATGCATTTTGGCTCCAGCTCAAGATTGTACTGCATTGTTAGTTGCGCCCAAGCTATGATCTGGAATGGAAGTGCTGACAATTGCCGCAACAATTTAATATTGTGGCTGTACCTTCCAAGTTCTGATTGAACCTTGAAGAAGAATCCTACTCTTAAGAATGCAGTTTAAAATCAGTATAACCAGCTTCTACTTTTATTTAAACCAAGAGAACCGATGACCTTTTACACCTATTTTCAGATGTTATTTAAATCTTATTTTAGTGTAACGGACTGAACTATTAGCATGAAGGGCCGTCGTTAATCTAGAATTAGTAGCTCTCACTCATGATGCAGCTGCTTGGCACTGCTTGAGAGCGGTTATGCCCCTGCCCCGCTTAGGAAACCCGAACGGAAACCTCTGGAGACTTTGCGCCCCACCCAAGGTTTGCGTGTGGTTCCCGGTGGTTGCCGGAGGTTGCAGGTAGGGAGACTGACAAAATCCTCCGGGAACCACACGGAAACCTTGGGTGGGGCACAAAGTCTCCAGAGGTTTCCGTTCAGGTTTCCTAAGTGGGACAGGGGCAATAGGTGAGCTTTCCTAATCCTTATCATTGCTCATTTTCTCTTGATTTGATAGGGACTCAGATGGAACTTCCACCCGAGAGCGCCAGTGATATACCTATGGCAGGACCAGATGTAGGTGAGAAAGCAAAGAAACGGCAGCGCCGAAAGAAAAGCAAGTTGGAGGATTCCTTTCCAGCATATCTGCAGGTACTGCCATTTTACTATGCACATAGGTGATTGTTCAACTCTGACGACATTTCTCAGAGAAAAACGTCTTGAAGATTAATATGCCATGATGCCGAGTTTGCAGCTAAGTGATTTGTCCATGCGTCTGGTCTCTAAGTCCTTTGCATTAGCAATTCTGCATCATATTCTTTCTTAATCATTCCTCGTAAAATGTTGTGAATGTCATTTGTTTTCTTAATTGTAATCGAATATTAATAGGTATTTGGATGGAAATGTACAGAATTTGACGTTAGGGTTAATTATATTTGTAATTTTATTTCTATTGCTGCTGATCTTTCTTCATAAACTGTTGAGTTCTTCTCAAAGCTACAAAGTAATTGGCATACTATTATCACAGCAGCATATTCATATTCTTAGCCAGACCATCAGGTGGAATTATTCAGGTAAACGGTAAGTCCCTCTCAATAATGTCATGCCTGTGATGGAGCCTCTGGTGTTTGTTAAATAATTCCTTCCAATGCTTTAGTTGCAACCAACAGTGCTTTATTTCAGGTGGTTCTTGCACATTCTCTTTTAAAATGGGCGACATCAAACTGATTTTGACATTGATTGTTTGGATCTTGGTATTCTTTGGAAGCAGAATAATGAGGGCAACGTATACATTTGTTCCTGGTTGTTGCAGACTGTTAACTGAAACTGATGTAGCTGTCATTGGTCTCAGATTCGGGGTCATGGTATACGTTTCCAAGTTCAGCTTTACCCCAGAGCCTCATCAGTGTATTGTTGCTTCAAGTTTAAATCAGCCTAAAACTGCCACACCAGTAATGAAATCTAAAGTGTACTCTCTTCAATTCTTGTGAATGTTCGTCAGTTTTCTTAATTGCATTCTTAGTTAAGTCTTTTTCTGATTGGTAAGCGATGAAAGTATAAAATACTTCATTTCATATAAGCTTTTTAATATGTTTTAAATTTCCATACAAAGCTCTAACCCTTTGTACTGTTGTAAAAGGGACATTATCATTTTGTTTTTACGCTCAGGCATTCTGTTTGGTTGCTTTGGAGCAGAATGGGGTCGGACCGGTTGCATCGCTGTTGAATCGGTCTTCCGAAGTGCATTAGTGCAAAATTAGGCTAGATGCATTGGCGCCAATTTGGACTGTGCAGTTTGAATTTGTGCAAAATTGGGTTGTGGGGTTTGCATTGGCGCAAAATTGGGCTGAGTGTTTAGATTTATGCAAATCTAGGCGTAGCGGTTGTAATGACAAAATTGGCTGAGTAGTGGCATTGGCTCAAAACTGGGTCTGAGCAATTGTATTGGCGCAAAACTGTTTCATAGTGGTTTCATTTATGCAAAATTATATCTGAGCAGTTACATTGGCGCAAAACTGCATTTTAGCGGTTGCATTGATGCAAAATTGCATCCGAGCAGTTGCATTTGGCGCAAAATTGTCTTAGCGGCTGCATTGGCGCGAAAATTGCATCTGAGGGGTTGCATTGGCGCAAAACTGCGTCTGAGCGATTGCATTGGCGCAAAACTGCGTTTGAGCAGTTGCATTGGCGCAAAACTGCGTTTGAGCAGTTGCATTGGCGCAAAACTGCGTTTGAGCAGTTGCATTGGCGCAAAACTGCATCGAGCGGTTGCATTGGCGCAAAACTGCATCGAGCGGTTGCATTGGCGCAAAACTGCATCGAGCGGTTGCATTGGCGCGAAACTGCATCTGAGCGGTTGCATTGGCGCAAAACTGCATCTGAGCGGTTGCATTGGCGCAAAACTGCATCTGAGCGGTTGCATTGGCGCAAAACTGCGTCTGAGCTATGCATTGTTGGGAAACTTGAGTCTGAGTGGTTGCATTGGTGCGAAACAGTCTGAGCTGTTACATTGGCATGAAGCACGGTCTAAAGGGTTGCATTGGCACGAAGCACAGTCTGAGCAGCTGCATTGGCGCAAAACCAAGTCCGAGTGGCTGCATTGGTGTAGAAAGGGGGCCAGGCCAGTTACGTTGGCGTGGTGTAGGGGCAGTACTTGTTGCATTGGCGCAAACTGAGTGTGTTCGATACAAATTAGGAGGCGGCAAGTATGGAGAGCACTCCATTTGACACAATAATTACCTGTACCTAGGCAAAGTTGCTACTCTGATTTCAGATGCCTTTCTATCTAAACGTCACTTTAACTGTTCTTAATTGAGGGTGATTACTATATGTTATTAAAGTTAATCAAGAGATCATAGTCAAAGAGATGGTGCACACATTTGTGTTACTCTTTGGTGAGAATAGTGATGGTGGTGAAAGATTGCTTCATTTAAGAATTGACTGTACTCGCGTTCAGTACTTGTAAAGTTGTCTAATTCCTTGCTGTGTGTAGTCTGTACGTTTCAAGGAATTTACTCTGCTTCAAAAAGGACACTGTTTTGATCCTGACAGATCCTCAGGTCTGTCAACCTAGACTTTGTAGCTGCTAGTGTTCTAAATGTTTTATTTATAGCATGAATTGATTGAACATTCTGTTTACTTTTGTCCCAAAAGGCTGAGACTCAACAGTTACATGAATTGTACATTTTAATTTAGTCTTGTGTGTTCTTTAAAACTTCCTTTCCTGCTTTTCTTGCTCGCCTCCCAAATTCAGAGGCTCTACGTGTTAATAGTGTTGTTATCTTATCATGTGTCTCAAATGTCTCAAAGCACTTCACATACAATGAATAACTGAAATATTGTGACATGTGTTGCGAAATGCATTTGCTATTCTCTGTGCACCAAGATCCCACAGGCAGGTTTGAGACAACTTTGGTGGTTTACAAGAATAATGAATATGTGCATTATAATTGGTGTTTAATTTAGATACTGTTTGTAGTGGCTATTGTGCATTTTCTATTGTATTGCTTATTAATTGCATCTCTTTGTTAACTTTGTATTAATATTTGCGTATTTATCTCCGTATTTATATGCAAAATTGTTCTTACCAGTGAATGTAATGATTATAAGTGCGTTGCATCAAAGCATTGTATAAAGCATTGTTTTCTTGTTTTAAACTGATGACACCACTAAGGAATTAGACTAACTTGAGACTTCATGTTGCAGCACTACAACTGGCGTATATTAGTTTGGTCAGGATATAGCAGAATTGGATTCCATCTGCTACCCCCTTGTTTTTTTTTTTTTTGTAGCCGACTTCCTCCTCTGGTTTAAATGCATTGTTAGTCACCTTTTCTGTCCTACATCATTTCTGGTCAGGTTTTGATCCAACTATTTATTTTCATTTCCAAGTTAACTTTGAATATGGACAAGAAGATGGCAATTCTGCTATTTGAGGAGTTTAAGATGATCTTTTGCCAGCTTTTTTTATGTTAAAAATGACACCGAATTTTATGAGTAAGATCTCCAGACATCTTATTTGGAGGAATTCAAATGAAGAAGGTAAATGGAGTAAAGGAGGTGTGGGCAAAACTAGGTAGCACCTCTCTACGAGGTAGGTTAGAGAATGGTTAATTTCATCTGACATCTTCATCCTAAACTCTAATGTAAGTCTGCACTCTGCTGATTAAATGAATCCAGATTTTTATCCGTTCATGAGTTTGAATGTTGCTGGCAAGGTTGCTGTTTATTGCCCATCCAAAACTACCCTTGATGTGCTGGTGAGCTGATGTTTCAAACTGTAGCATTCAGTCCCTGACGTAAAGCTCCAAGAATTTGACCCAGCAGCGAAGAAGAAACAACCATACATGTCCAAATCAGAATGATGTGGGATTTTAGGAAAAGATTCACCTGCCACTTCCTTTTGGGGGATTCTGTTAAAATTTAGATGAATTGATTTAGTGCATCTTGTTGATGGTATGTGCTCGATACTCCATTTGGTTAGTTATTGGGATAACTATTACAAAACTGATGTGACAAAATTATTGTTTTCTGTAAACTGGAAGCTCTGCATCTTTTATCTTTTGGAGTTTGTATTTTGATGCCACTTAGGCTGATGTATTGATGATTATATTTTAAGAAATCTGGGCAGAGCAATGTTTCATGAATTCAACCTCCACATACCGATAAGTCGTCTTTTTGTCCAAACTGAAAAAAAATCACAAAGATGGAATGCTTTGAATCTTGGTGCATCCATACCAATGGGACTGCTCTATTCTAATTGCGAGAGGTGATGTAATGTATATAAGCTTTGTTGTGGAAGTATTTCTCAGTTTGCACTCTTGCTGTTGGTTCCAGTACCTTGTGGAAAGGAGGTTATTTTAAAGTTATTTTATTTTTAAGCTGTTATGCCGTTTAATTGTATGATGCTTGCAGGAGAATGCATCAGCATTACTTTATGTACTTATGATTTCTCTTGCAGCTTTTACTCTTGCTTTTAAAAAATTCTGTCCTTTCCATGTTTTGCAGAACCAGCTTTGGTCCTGAAATAGGCTCTATAATTTTTCTGCACCAAAATGCTATCTGAATTCTCTGCATAACTCTATTGAATTCTAGGCCATAAAGGATCATTAAAATTCAACTGACTAAACGCAATATCCATTACTTAGACACGTATACTCGGAGCTGTAGTTACTGTACTACAGTTAGAACACCAATATATATATTTTTTGACACACTCTAGTCATCCAGCAGGCAGCAGTTACAAGGCACTGTGCAATCAGCAGAGGATCTTTAAAGCAGTCCATTGAATAGTGTATTTGCAACCATAGGTACAGAGAGGGAAAAAATGTGGTAGACGTTCCAAACTATAGCTGCCACTACAACTAGAGGTTTCCATTGGAGAGCACTAACCTAAAGCTGTTATTAGCAACATGGCAAAATTGAGGTCAGTCGGGAAATTTGTTCTGTTTGTCAAACCTAATTGATCTACCATTTAGCGATGATTGAGTTTTTGGATCCTGATTGCAGTTGCATGGACTCATCCTCTCTCCAGCTGCTGATTTGCTTGCATGAGTTTGGAAGTATTTATTGGATTTCTCAGTTGCTTGTTTTTCAGGAAAGTAAAGATATTTGAAGTTAATGGCAGATACCTAAATTGGAAATTAGTTTGACATTAGTAAGCTTTTTCACACAGAGAGTGGTGGGTTTATGGAATGAGCTGCCAGAGGAGGTAGTAGTGGCAGGTACTATAATAGCATTGAAAAGATATTTGGACAGGTCCATGGATAGCAAACGTTTAGAGGGATATGGGCCAAACACAGACTAGTGGCAAAAAAACGGGCAAATATTTACAGGCAATCCCCATTGTGGCTTAATTGCAGTCTGAAATGACCAGAGCCCTTCTACTGCTCATGATCGTACCACTTAGCTCCATTAACTAACTTTATTGTGTTCTGTTTGGATCCAAATATCAGATGTGGTCCCATAATTTATCTTCAACTTGGGAATTAACAGGACCAAATCAGGCACATGCACCCAGAAATAGTATTTGTCTTAGGATCTACACTGAATAATTGGGAGCATTGCTGCTCATTGCCATTGGATTTTTGTTTGAGCAAATGTGTTTGGGTTTCTTTTGATGTTTAATTTGCTGTTGCATTCAAAGGAAGTATCTTCATTTATCCTCTTAGTTGTAATTCTCTCTCCCTCTCTCTCTATCTATCTATCTCTCTCTCTATATATATATAGAAACCCGCCATTATTCCACTGAACTTTATTTAGTGGTAAAGCATTAATAACACCCATTAAACCCAATAAACTTTGAGATTAAGGAGCCAGGGAGAAAATATCATTGCTTTTCTTATTGGATACCAGCAAGAATTTAGTGAGCTTGTTACACTTGTGATCACATAAGCCAAGAGACGTAGCTTTTCCGTGACATTGTAGTGCTTTTGTGAATTCTTGTTAACTGCAATTTTTGTGTGTGGAGTTTGAACACCGAGGAAGAATGTTACATTTGGTATGGAGTTCCTCACTCTCTTGTAGTTCAGCCTCCACATGCAAAGCTTCCTCCATCTAATACAGTGCAAAGCAACTTCCTTTAAGTCTTGTATTTAACTCTCTGATTAAAACTCTCTAAATCTGCTGCAGCCTTCTTTCAAGCAAACTGAGGTATACTCCCAGAATTATGCTTATATATATATGTGGAGTGGGGGACGGTCACGTGACCGTCATGGCCTTGTGTGGTGCCAAACCTTTATAAGGTACACAGTCCTGGTATTTTTACCACCTCATTTCAGCGAGGGCTCATTTGTATGTGGACTTTGAACCACCTTAAAATAAAAATGAAGACAATAGTACCCAAAGGTAGGTAATTTACATTTGTTGTAAATTACATCTATATTTAAGATTGGAGTTTCTCATATTAGGCACTGAAAATTAATTCAACGTGTTCACACATTTTATTTTCCGTAATGATTTGTAGGTTAGCCGAGATTTTTTTCTTAACCTTCCATATCTGACAGGAAGCGTTCTTTGGAAAGTCACTGCTGGACAGCAGTCGGAAAGTTTGCCTCAGCTCAGAGGGTTTCTCTGACAGTGAAAGCACTGAATTTCCACAAGGCACCTCTCAATCGGAGCCAGCACCTCAGCAGAAGGACCCAACAGATGAAAAACGTGATGGAGTCCTGGAGAGGGGTGAGGGCTTGGCAACAGTACTTGCTAATTGTGAATATATTTCAATTCTGGATATTACCATGAATAGTAAAAGATCAACAATTGTAAAATGTTAGAATTTTGGATTTGGGCCTCCTTTTGAAACAACTGACTAACAGTTCAATGTCAACTCGGTGTTGTTCCATTCAGTGATCAAATTCAGTATGTTAATGGTAAGCAAGTGGACTGCATTTCAGAACCTTTTGGACTGGTTATTTCCCAAGATGTTCATTTAGAACAAAACCGAAAAAATGATCAATCTAAAACAGACAATTACTATTTTGACTTTCTAATTATCAATTGAATGTACTTAACAGCAGTCTCATCAATTAATACTGTCTTATCAATAATCTATTTATTGTTCTGTTGCCACAACTATGTGGCTCCACATGTGAATGCAATAGCTTGAATACTGAACGAGAGTATAGGCTAGCTGGCCCTGTATGAAGGCAGTATTTGAGTTTTAGCAAAACTGGATTCAAGTGAAAATGATCCAACATTTTCGATTTGCAGGGAGGTATTTTGATTGCCAGAAGCCAATTACTGTCCCCAGAGCAATTTCTGCTGGTATTTCATAGGGAAATATTCTAGGCCTAATCATCATTGATGATTTTCCCTTATTATAAAATTATGAGTGGGACTCTTCACTGATGAGAGCAGTTCATCTGATTATGAAGCCCTTGTGCATTTGCAGATAACATTTGCACTATTTCACTGTTTGGTGCAATGACCATCTTAAGAATTTCCAGCTATTTCCCCCGAAATCGTCAAGGGCACTACCGTTCTTGAGTTTTGTTTTTGGATGGCCCATATATTAGACCAGGACAGAAGCTTCATATTTTAAAAAGAGTGAGACAGTTTTTACTCCTCAAAGCCTTCCCATCATCCATAAGATTCCACAAAATTATAGTTTGATTGGAAAAAGCAATATTGATTATTGACTTGCGCATGTACAGCCGCAACAGCACTACAAAAGCTCAGCATCACCTATTTTGGAATTGTTCACCTGATTGGTGCCACTTTTATGGGACTTGATATATTGTTTCAAAGCAAAGAACCGCAGGTTTTAAAATAAAATAAAAACACAGAATACAAGAAATATTCAGCAGATCAAGGACCTTCTGCAGAGAGAGAAACGGAATAAACATTTCAAGTTGATAATCTTTCATCAGCTTGAATGATAAATACAACCATGGTATCTTCTAAGTAAATACAATGTCCTCCATAATGTTTGGGACAAAGACCCATCATTTATTTATTTGCCGCTGTACTCCACAATTTGAGATATGTAATAGAAAAAAAATCACATGTGGTTAAAGTGCACATTGTCAGATTTTATTAAAGGCCATTTTTATACATTTTGGTTTCACCATGTAGAAATTACAGCTGTGTTAAGACATAGTTTTCCCCCCCCCCCCCCCCCCATTTCAAGGCACCATAATGTTTGGGACGCATAGCTTCACAGGCGTTTGTAATTGCTCAGGTGTGTTTAAGTGCCTCCTCAATGCAGGTATAAGAGAGCTCTCAGCACCTAGTCTTTCCTCTAGTCTTTCCATCACCTTTGCAAACTTTTATTGCTGTTTATCAACATGAGAACCAAGGTTGTGCCAATGAAAGTCAAAGAAGCCATTATGAGTGAGAAACAAGAATAAAACTGTTAGAGACATCAGCCAAACCTTAGGCTTACCAAAATCAACTGTTTGGAACATCATTAAGATGAACGAGAGCACTGGTGAGCTTACTAATCACAAATGACTGGCAGGCCAAGGAAGACCTCCACAGCTGATGACAGAATCATTCTCTCTATTATAAAGAAAAATCCCCAAACACCTGTCCGACAGATCAGAAACATTCTTCAGGAGTCGGGTGCAGATTCGTCAATGACTACTGTCTGCAGAAGAGTTCATGAACAGAAATACAGAGACTACACTGCAAGATGCAAACTGCAAGTGACGGTTTGCCAAGAAGTACTTTGCCAAGAGCAACCACAGTTCTGGAAAAAGGTCTTGTGGACAGATGAGATGAAGATGAACATATCAGAGTGATGGTAAGAGCAAAGTATGGAGGAGAGAAGGAACTGCCCAAGATCTAAAGCATGCCACCTCATCTGTGGTGGTGGTGTTATGGTGGGGGTGGGGGGTGTTATGACCTGGGCATGTATGGCTGCTGAAGCTACTGGCTCGCTTATCTTCATTGATGATACAACTGCTGATGGTAGTAGCATAATACATTCTGAAGTGTATAGACACATCCTATATGCTCAAGTTCAGACAAATGCCTCAAATAATAAAGCAACAGGAGTTTTTCAAGGCTAAAAAAATGTCAATTCTTGAGTGGCCAAGTCTATCGCCTGATCTGAACCCAATTGAGCATGCCTTTTATACGCGGAAGAGAAAACAAAGGGACTAGCCCCCAGAACAAGCATAAGCTAAAGATGCTGCAATACAGGCCTGGCAGAGCATCACCAGAGAAGACACCGAACAACTGGTGATGTCCATGAATCACAGACTTCAAGCAGTCATTGCATGTAAAGGACATGCAACAAAATACTAAACATGACTACTTTAATTTACACGACATTGCTGTGTACCAAACATTATGGTGCCCTGAAATGTGGATGCTGCTGCACCCGCTGAGTTTCTCCAGCTTTTTTGTGTACCTTCGATTCTCCAGCATCTGCAGTTCCTTCTTAAACACTGTGTATAAAAATAGCCTTTATTAACATCGGACGATGTGTACTTTAACCACATGTGACTTTTTCTATTATAAATCTCAAATTGTGGCGTACAGAGGCAGATGACGGGTCTTTGTCCCAAACATTATGGAGGGCACTGTAAATCCTAACAACTTCAACCTATCACTCAAATGGTGATGCTAATCGGTCTTCTGAGGATGCAAACAAAATGATGCAGTACCTCAACTTTGATGGTCACCAAATAAAAAGTTCTGCCAAATTGGGAGAAAATATTTCAGATTCAGTTAGTTTCATTTCCCTCTTGATTGGTGTTAAAGATAATTTTTTAAATACCTATTACTGAAGGGCGGCACAGTGGCGCGGCAATAGAGCTTCACAGCGCCAGAGACCTGGATTGATTCTGACCCCGGGTGCTGTCTGTGTGGAGTTTGTATATTCTCCCAGTGACTGCGTGGGTTTTCTCCGGGTGCTCCGGTTTCTTCCCACATTCCAAAGACATGCAAGTTTGTAGGTTAATTGGCTTCTATCAATTGCCCCTTGTAAGTAGGACACAGAACTAGTATATGGGTGATCGATGGCCGGTGTGGACTCGGTGGGCTGTACGGCCTGTTTCAACACTGTATCTCTAAACTAAGCTACCGTTTTCATTTAATTTTGGCAGTTCCTGATGCAAAGACAATCCAAGGCCCCATCGAACATAATGGAGATCCAATTCCAGATGACCCACCTAAACCTGAAGAAACTCAGCCAGATGGAATAGGTAAGTCAAAGTGTTGAGAAAATCTTTAATTTCGTAGTATATTTAATTGTTCTTTTTGTAGACTATCTAAACAGAATGCTCTTGCAGCTCTATTTACCTCATGTTTGGGTTTAGGTAGCACTTTGTAGTAAAACCTGAACCAGCTTGTCTTCCGATAAGATTTCAAGATTATAAACACGAGAACAAGTGTACAGTACAAAAGCTTTTGAATTGAATTCAAAATTAAATAAATGATCAATCGATTTAACAATTGTAATTATGATAAACTGTTGAACTGTAACAATGTACCACAGAATCCTTCCACAATGTGCAGATTTCTGCCAATATTAAATTTTCTAAACTTGGGGTAGTGGGATGCATCCTTTGGGAAGTGTATGTAACACACATTGGTCAAATAGAAACCCTACAGATGGTTGGATAGTTTCTGTAGATCATAAGGCACTAGCAGACCAGGGAAATATAGATAAATTCTCAGTCCTGTTCATGGGAGACTCAACTACAACCTTGTGAAGTCGGTGCAGAAGCACAATATTGAAACAGTTTGAAAAGAGCTTTGTTATGCCTTCACTGTGCTATTTTTTTTTTTTTTTAATGGCACTGCATGTTGTCGACAATAGGATGTCTGAAATAAACCAATTTAATTCCACAGCACTACCATTATTTGCAGCGATCACTGAGGCATCACTTAAATCTGCTACTTTTCCATTGTAACTATATGTCTGGTTTGATTACACTTTGCGATGACTTTTTATTGGTTCTTCACATTCAGTTTCCATACAAGGCGCTTATTGTATGAGCTTAACTCTGGCAATTCACGGATAGATTTCAAAATTGGTGGCACTGTTCACAACGTTACCTGTTTTGGAGGGGGTAATACTGGTCTTCTTGCTTGCTTTCTGCTACCTCTAGCTTTATAACCAACAATTGCTTTTTTTTTTTTTTTTTTTTTTTTTTTTTTTTTAAAAGCTCTTTGCTTAGTGTTCCCACAAATTGGCTAAAAGATCATCTGTATTTTCACTATTCCAAAATTGTATAACTGCAGAAAATGAGTTAGAGGAACTTCAGATTTGTTGTTGTAGATCAGGTGTTTGAACTTTGAGATGGAGAATACAAGTCCAGTTGTGGAAGAGTCAGGGGAGGAGGAGATGCTACTGGAGACTGTGGTAGTAGTGTTTGGACTGGTTCCCTCAATATGCTTATGTGTGACCCGGCACCTATTTCTACTTACTGATCCCAGGTTCATCATCTTGACATTGAGTATATATGTCCCTGCCTCTGCTCAGCATTCCCTGCTCTGTAACCTGCAGTACATTCATTGAACATTCAACAGAAATACTGAGAAAGGTGGAGATGTTGAGAGTTGATTTCTAAAGTGGAAGAGATGAGGTGAGGGACAGAGGAAGGTAAAGCTCAGGGAGTTGAGGAATGTGATGCGCCTTTAGGAAACACCTACATTCCCATTTTCAAAAGCACGTTGTCCATGTAGTATTCACGAACTTGCTGCTTCCTATTCTATTCTCTGTCCCTTGAAGGTATAGTTTTGCTTGTGAGGCTAAAATCCATTTTATGGCGTGGTTTGATTTTGAAGCCTATCCTCGGGTTCTGGAAATTGGGCCTTGGGCCTGCTGACTCCTGCAACATCTGTTGCCATTCCACATTGAGGGCAGACTCGCCATGTGTATATTTGCTTATCCTTTGTTTCTGGTACATTTGGTCTGATCAATGTGCTTTTTAATCTCAAATTATTTCTTCCCATAACACAATGATGACCTTTCATTCTGTAAAGCTTGTAAATGCACTGAGATCGCCCTTGTAGCCTTGAACAAGTGCCAAAGATATTTTGTTTTTCTCATAGTTGATATTTATGTTAATGATGATGGAGTTAGTGATTGACTAGATGAATAACAAAACATGAAAGGAATATCAAGAATTTTTAAATGAGTGTGTTAGGTGGAGATTTTGTGAGTACTAAACAGGGTCTGAATTCTGTTATCAATATAGAAATAAAAATGCCCATCATATGTTTCATGCTAGCTTACGCAGTCAAGCTTTCCAAGTGTTTAATGGTCTTTCTTTGAAGATGTACTTAGAACTTCTGTTAATTGCCTTTCACCAGCCTTTATGCTAGTGTATTGAATGTCGACATGGATAGAATATTTCCTCGTGGCAAAAATTGTAGAACTGTACGCTGTTTAAAAAATGAGTGGTTTCAAAATTATTATTTTTTTAATTTTAATGCAGAGATTTTTTTTGAGGAGCGTGAACCCTTGAAATGCTGTTCCACCAGGGTCGGAGCAGACACAGAATATTTGAACATTTTGAAGGTAGAGATAGATTCTTGACAAGCAAGGCGCTGAGATGTAACTGAAGGTGGATGGGAATGTGGAGTCAAGTTGCCAGTCAGCTTAGCCATGATCTTATTAAATGACAGAGCAGGCTTAAAGGTTTCTTTTTCTTAAAATAAAAGTCGGGCATTTGATCCATTCACTTTCTGGTCTAGGTGGAGTTACTTTGAGCCTTAAATGCCCCTTGATTAACTGGAGGAACATAGAAGCTACACATTGTATGTTTTGGATTGTATGGCTTGGACCATTTGCTACAGGTTGTACAAGAGGGAATTGGCTTTGGGACAAAAACAGGCCACTAAGTTTGTTCTATCTTGGCAAGTGGCCATTAGAAATGTCCGTGAGTGTTTGAAGATGGACCACAGGAAAGTGGCAAATATATATTTTAAGAGATAGAAATCCAGTAACTAGTATGCATTCCTACATTTAATCTATATTATGAAGCATTGTAAATATTGTTATAAATTTTGAGAAAATAGAAATGAGGATCTAATCTAGTTTTATGCAATTTTCAATTTTTCCCATGGCAATTAAAATGATAACAAATGCAAAATACTGAAATCACTCAGTAGGTTGCTTCTTGGAACAAATAATAGTCTGTGTTTTGAGTAAAGAAATTGTCGGAACTGGGGGAAAAGAGAAAACGATAAATTACAGAGAGAATGGAAGGTTTGGAATGGATGGAATGGATGAAAAAAGAGATCATCTCTTGTGTGATCATGGTGTAGATAAACTGTTAATTAAGTGAACCTGTTGAGGAGGGAGAGGGAGAGGGAATATATATATAAAACAAAGGAATGCAAGAGCTGCAAACATGTCCAGCTGGAGGGACTCCCCAGTGGGTTAATCTTACAGGTCGCCCTACAACAGAAGTCACCACTTCTGATGCGGAGACTTTCCTGAAGTTCTGGAGTGATATTGAGTCAAGATGGCTGCAACATGCCCACATGAAAGATGTGTTCTCCTTCTCAAGCTCATGATGTGCTTTGTTTTGCCAATGCAGGGGGTCAGAGTGGAACTGAAAAATTGGCATGCACTTAAAAATTAAGCTTCCTCCGATGTCTGATTTTCGGTGCGGTTATTTCATTTTAAATCGATGGTCTGGTTTCCAGCATTTAACATGCTTTTTCAAGCTCCTTGCTTTCACCATTATTTGTGGCTCACAGAAATGAGCTGGAGGACTATGTCTTCTTGCTTACTCTTTGGTATCATTCTACTTTATTGAAATGGTGTGGGTACCTATGGAAAGACAGGGCATAATGAAACGCCTTCATTGCCATTGTTGAAAATTAACAAGACAATTGCATTTATAATTATGTCTTAGAATATATCACTCCTGGGCAATAGTTTAAGGACAGTGGTTATAACAGTAAAGTTATGCTGCTTTTGAATATTGTGTATTAATATTTTTCTTCTGCAGTCTTTTAATCTTGCTTTAAAGTCACTTTATTTGCGATGTTTCTATTTCCAACTCTAAAACTTAAGTTGATTACTATTGACCCTTTTCCAGGAAGAACATTCCCTGAATTGGGCTATAGCCACAGTTATCGTCATCCAACTTTCTATCAATTTGATTGTAGAGCTTGGACTACTATTTGCACTGCTAATACAGCAGCTTGGATATCAACTTATGGGCTTTGTAAATGTGCACTCAGCTGATGATTTGACTGTAAATGTCAGACCAGGACCCATTTGCTCTTGTCTATTTATTTATGAGTATATTAGTCTGTTTGCAGTTTGGTTAACTACACTGACTACAGTTATTCCTAGAATGTAAGTTTTTTGGCTAACATACTGATAACGGTAGAGACCCTGGAATGCTCCGTAGCACTTTGATGTTTGTCATGAAACTTGTTTGGTCTGTGCACAGTGAATGGGCTGTGTCGTTGCACAGGGATGGTTGTGGACTCTTGGTTGGAAAGAGTAAATGGCTTTTTTCTTGCTACTGTTCATTTTTACCCTTTTGTTTTTATTGTACTTTTGGGTTTTTAGGTTTCGATCTCAGTCCTTTCCACGCAGACAGCTCCCTCTCTCCCTTTGGTAAGCAGTCAGACCCTCTCGCCACTATTTGCGTGTTCACGTGTTAACATCAGTAGTTTGTACCTGGGTGCTTGTATGTCTGCTTGCATTTTCATAGAGGATATTTGCGTGACATCACCAGTCTATTCGGCGAGTGACTGGTCAAATGCTAAAAAAAAATATTTTTTAGCAATTGTGAACGTAATTTTTTTTTGTTTGCTTTCCTGCCTTAAATCTTCTGAAATTTTGTCTGTAAAATGCATGTCAAAATCAGTTTGCATTCACAAAATATCTCAGAAGTAACAATTGTGAACATAGATTGTCCTGCGTCATAGTTCATACTTAATCAAATATTTGTATGGCTGTAAAGGTGTAGTGAGTTGAATATAAAAACTGTTTTGAGGCATGGGAGTCATTTGGCAATTATTGGTAGACTGAGCATGCACAAGTTTGTCACTGATTATTGGTGCAAATTTCATTCATTGTATTAAATGTGCAAACAATGATTTTTTTTGCACCATAGCGTTTATTTATCAGCTGATTTGGCAGTTTGTTCAAAGCTTTTTCAGTCTCCTGTATAAGTATAAAAATGTTATGATGGTTCTCCAAGTTGATCAAATATCCAAAATGTGAAGCTTTGCCTGTGGTGAACTGGCTGATTTCAAATGGGTTGTAGTTGTGGTGTTCCATTCCTCTCGCAGCTGATCACCACCAACCAACCCTACCGCCTGTGTGCAGTGTGACTTTTGGGCAAGTTCACCATTGGACTTGGCTGTGATGTGCTCTAATATTAATGTGCTACAGAGCTTGATTGGGTAATGGCCACTCAAAATGAATTAAAGTTGTCAGCACCATTTTGACTTTGTCAGGGAGGGTCAGGTGCATTCAGCAGAGGAGGTTTGGGATTTTCTTTTAATATAAGGGGGGTATAATTGTGATCAGCACAGAGTGAAGTACAGTGCCCTCCATAATGGTAAAACCAAAATGTATAAAAATGGCCTTTAATAAAATCTGACAATGTGCACTTTAACCACATGAAGTTTTTTCTATTACAAATCTCAAATTGTGGAGTACAGAGGCAAATAAATAAATGATGGGTCTTTTTCCCAAACATTATGGAGGGCACTGTATGTTGCTAGATTTCAGAGTCGATATTATTGCATCCAAGCTAATCAATGTACAAGCAGTTGATGTGTAGGGAAGAACTGCAGATGCTGGTTTAAATCGAAGGTAGATCACAAAATGCTGGAGTAACTCAGCGGCATAGGCAGCATCTCTGGAGAGGGGGGATGGGTGACGTTTCGGGTCGAGACCCTTCGACAGACAAAGATGAAGAAGGGTCTCGATCCGAAACTCCACCCATTCCTTCTCTCCAGAGATGCTGCCTGTCCCGCTGAGGTACTCTAGCGTTTTGTGATGTACAAGCAGTTGAGTTCACTGTTTGAGATTGTTGGCAAATCCCATTTTATTTTGCTACCTGTCTGGTAGAGAGTTGAACATTGAGATTACAAGAAGGTTGCAGATGTAAATCTGGAACTCTGCTAATTATACTTATTGATGGCGTTTTATAGAATGTGTTGACTGGTGTCCTGTGAATGTCCTGAAGACATGGTGGCACAACATCCATCTTCCATTCAATTCTTTATAATTTAGTCAGTGGAGATTCACTTTATTGCCGGATTTCGTTTAGGCATTGTTATCCATCTGAATAGCTTGCAAATTCTTTTGCAATTCATGTGAAGATGAGCAAATCCAGCCTACATGAAGGTAAAATGTTCCACTGGGATACCAGTATTGAATGGGGTAAACTTTTAGGAAATTAAAACCAAATTACCAAAAGTAACCAAACTGAATTATAATGAAAGAAGTACTTCCACAAGGAGTTGGATTTATCTGTTATGTTATCCGTTATCATTAGTTTTGATACTGAGACTTTTTTCCAAAAGCAGATTTTAACAACTAGTAATTTGAAAATATAATGGGATCATTGGTTTAAACTGAAGATAGACACAAAAAGCCGGAGTAACTCAGCGGGACAGGCAACATCTCTGGAGAGAAGGAATTGGTGACTTTTCGGGTCGAGACCCATCCTCAGACCCATTGGTTTGATTGTTAATCTAGCCATCTTGTGTTTATCAGGACAAACTTGTTTTTTGGAGCTGGGCAATTCAATAGGAAATAGTTCATGAACGTTTTGATTGGTTTGTTGTATTCTGTACAGTAGCGTGAAAACCTCCAGCTATGATCCAGAACCTGGTCTGAGATTTAAGCTGAAAGGTGTATGAAAATGGAAAAGTCTAAGTAGGGAAATAATTTGGGAACTATTCAAAATTTTTACGGTAGTTTTTTTCCCCCTTGTTTTACTTGCTGAGCTTTTTAACTTGTGTCTCAAACTGACTACTTTCATTTGTACATTTTTCCTTTGGGTGGCAGATTGTTTTTGGTTTAGAATCAAGAGTCATGTATGTATAGTTGTTCCACTAGAATTAATTTGATCCGATGGCGAGACTAATAATGTCGGACTTGCATCTACTCTTTATTTAGTAACCAAGGGTAGCTCAGTCACAATTTTACCTGATTAGTTACTACCCCAAGAAGTTGTTGAGCAGCGATATTTCACATATTTGTTCCTGCTTCAGAAATTGATGGTTAATCCAGTATTTAACCGTATGCATACAAAGCACGTTCCAAATAAAGTCACGACCTGGGAATAAGTTACACTGGCAAGTGAAAGTTTGTGTCTGCAGACATAGGATTTAATTCAGAATGAAAGTGTTGAGATGTCTTCCTGGGAAATAGCGCACATAGCCTTTGAAATGCATTCTTCTTGATATGTATACACCTCTTGTTCCACTCTGAAGGAATCATAGAAATTCCAAGGTATCCATGCGAGCCAAACAAAATAGCTATGTGGTCTAATTCCACTTCCAACTCTTGAGCTGTAACCATTAAAGGCTATAACACAGTACTTACCCAGTAGTACTTAAATGCAATTGAATATTTCTGCTGGTGTCATCTTTTGAGGGAGTGTATTCCAGACCTCCTCTACTTCCAAGGTGGAAAGGTCATTTCACCAGCTGACAAAAAATCTTTGTCCCCGAATTACTGACGTTTGTACTAAGGAAATTGGGTCCGCCTTTGTCTAGGCCTGTCATAATTTTATGCACCTCAATTAAATCCAAACTTTATTTCCAAAATTTAAATCCAAACTCTTCCAATCTCTCCTCACAACTGAAATTCTCCAGCCCCAGCAAAATCCTTTTGGTTCTTCTCCTGAAACTATGTTAGTGCTAGCACGTTGTCCTTCCTTCCTTCCCCATACCTTATCTTGTCTTTTGTATCTCGGCCAGTAAAGAAAAGTATCTTCTGAGCATTCTTAATCACCACATTAACTACTCTGCTGCCTTCAGGAAACAGTGGGCATGCTCCTCGAGGTTCTTTTTCCATGCCTCTGTATTTTGCTATTTGTCATGTACTTGTCCAAATGCATTGCCTCAACATTTCTCAGGATTGGCTTTTATCTGGTGTGTTGCTCATGTTTGTTGCAGTCACCATGCCAAATACTACCCTCTTTCTCTTATGATAACTCACAGTTGATCTGCCAAGGCAGGTAATCATTGAGGAAGTCGAACATGGTGCCGTTCTTAGCTTTACCAGTTTGAGCATTTCCTAAATTTAATTCATATTTTATACATTTTTATAGTTTCTAGCTTTATAACAATTTGGAAAATGTAGATTTCTTCTTGAAATCCAAGTTGAGCATGCTTTAATTGCTGTTATTGAAATCTCACTAAAATTAGGAAAATTATTTCACAGCAAATCCTTAGCTTGTATTTATTTTAGTCTTTTTAGGGTTTGAGGGCACAGGGGCCATTTATACCGCTCCAACTATAAGCGAGCAATAGCACACAATCACTGGTTTGGATAGTTGTTAGACATTGATTGCATCAACTGAGCCACTGAGGAAGCTTTAGTTCACTTCCTAAAAGGACCTTTTAAATTACAAATGCTGATCATTTTTGAGTTTTGCTCCCTCCGTTCATGGGCTGAAGATGACAAAGCCATTAAATTTCAGTGTTGAACATGAAGCAATAATTGTTGTAATATGTTGTGCGCGTAGTCTGTTTCCCCAACCATGAGTAAAGAGCCTCGCTGTGTTGTGCTCCACCTTGTATTTTGAGTGGAAATAGGACTGCTAATGAATTTGATTGATAAGCAGGCCTAAGACTGAAACCTGCCATTATGTTGTTGTGAGTGTTAACAGTATCAGTCATGTCATATTTTGTATTTGTATTTGTTATTATTTGACTAATTTCCCACAAATCAGTAGATGTTTATCATTTTTTTTAAACTATTTTTGTTGTTTTCTTTGGCATAAATTAAAAAAAATCATATTTAACTTTTGCACCTGAGGAGTCGTCCTCTATTTTCCTCCCATTTCCCGTCTGTTTTATGTCACTGAAATTATAACTCCATTTTGTTTGCATGCTGCCAAAAATTCTGTTCAGTAACTTATGGTGCTCCTTTCTTTAAGCTGGGATTGACGTCTCATCCATTACGGATGAGCTTTCATCCAGTCATCCTGATGAGAGCTCAAAGCGAAACCAAGCTTTTAATGATGCTCCAGTGGAGGGTGCCCTCAGCTCTGATCTTGACAAGATTGTAACCGAGGGTAGGTATTAGAATTTGTTTGGAACAGATCCTGGGGTCAATTGGATTGGAATTGCTTTTGGGTCTTGTTGAAGTTACATTTTACAAGTTAAGGATGTATAGAGTTTCTCTAAAGTTTTAATATTTGTCCATATAACCTTTTAGAATACTGAGGTCAAAGATTAAAAGCGACAAGTCACCTGGAGTTGGACTTTCAAACTGACTGCTTTTCCTTCCCTGACCATTCATCTCTCCCTTTCACTCAACCCATCTTGTTTTCCCTAATATGAACCCTTGAACCTTTCTAGCACTTGCTAAACTTGCTTATTCAGGCATATAACTTGTTTACATATAACATAACTCTTATGCCAACTGACATAAATGGTTTTGTTTCCTCAAATGTTGATTTTGCTTTATTTCAAAAAGACCAAATTATTTTTAGTTTAAAAAATCAATCTTGACACCTCTGTCCTTGCAAACGACTTTTCTATATGCAATGACCCCCCTCTAGTCTTTGAAAGTGGTGTTATCTTCCAAATCTGTTTGCTTTTCCACATTTTAAAATGTGAATTTCTCCAATCAACACTTTGGCCCTGGAAATAGCCACAACTGAAGCTGCTATTGCCAATGATGGGATATAATTTCACTTTCTCCCGGTTGTATTGAATGTCTATGGTTTGGCAGAGTCGTGCTTTCTTCCAGTTAATGTAGGGAGAACCAAAGCTAATGCCTTTGATTCCAGTCACAGTCTACGATACCTTATTTTTAAAAAAAATATTAAAAAATCTGTTCCCGTTCCCAACCTTGGTCTCTGCCTCGATCAGGAAGCATGTAGCTTCAATAAGCCTCTGAAGCTAAGCTTTTTATCTTGTGTTGTCCTCCACTAAGATGGTTTACTTCTATCTCATCACCTCAGTTGAGTCAATTTCTGCTGCAGCCCATCTGCTGTTGGATTTCTCGTTCAATCTTTAAGGCATTTGATACATTATTCAGTGTTGCATATCCCTTTGTCATCCTCACTTTCCAAAATAACATTTCCTTTTGACTTTGCCATTAGTTGTGCTGGAATTCAAACCCCTCTGCAACCAGAAAGCACTTATGTACTTTTAGTATTTATTTCCTTTCAGGGCTTGCCTTAAACCGCATTTTTTACCAACCTCTTTGGTATTTATTTTTATAGTATTTGATGTCTGTGTTTGCATGGTAACAAATATGTGAAGTGCCTTGGCATGTTTTTCTTTGATAAAAGCGTTATTGCTCTTGGCACTAAACTTGCCAATGTGATTCTCAGGAATTTTTGGTCAGTTTCCCTCGCTCCACTCCCTCCTTCCTCCTGCTCTTCGACTTGTTCCACGTAGAATATAGCACTCAGTACCCAAGATATTATTTCCAAGCATTTGAGAGGGAGAGTTGTAGCGTTGTTTTATCTATGCTAATCACCCAAAGGCAGATTGTGAAAATCCATTTTGAAAATTAGTTTATTCTTAAAGAATACATTATACCAAAGAGGAGTTGGTGATAAAGGATTGTATTCATTTATATGTTTTTATCTGATTAATTTTCTAGCATGTTGACGTTTAGAATATGTTTAATAATTTAATTGATACAGCTGCTTCAATGTTACATCTTTCTTCATCAGAACTGGCACAAATGGAGAGTAAAGATGTACAGCAGCTCTTCACTGATGTTCTGGGATCACAGGGAAATCATCCACTTCCAGAATCAACGCTGAGTAGTGTCAAAACAGTTTCTGAAAGTCATCTTCTCACTTCTCATGGGTTAGGCGAACTCATCAGACCTTCATTAAGCCAGCAGTCTCTTCTTTCTGGTAAAGAAAATATGTATTTTTTAATGTTGTTAGGTCTTAGCTAGCACATATTGGACCATTTAATAGAATGTGTAGGAAGGAACGGCAGATGCTGGTATAAACTGAAGATAGACACAAAAAGATGGAGTAACTCAGCGGGTCAGACAGCATCTCTGGAGAAAAGGATTAGGTGACGTTTCGGGTCGAGACCTTTCTTCAGCCTCGACCCGAAATGTCACCTATTCCTTTTCTCCAGAAATGCCGACTGACCTGCTAAGTTACTCCAACTTTTTGGGTGTCTTCCATTTAATAGAATACTTGGCAGCAAATTTAACCATATTAGTTTGAGTTTTTCTCTTTTTTATTCTTTTCCACATTACTTGTTTCATTCCAATTCATCCACGATTAATGCCCACATTCTTTTGTTGTCTCATCTTTTTCCTTATGCTGTTCTGCAACGCTGAGTTTAAACGCTGAGTTTAAATGTCCTACCTAAGAGTTGATAGGATGATTTGATTGACTTGAAAATAATCGATAATTGTGTATAAATTGGGAAGAATTCCTGGTAGTACGGAAATCTGGAACAAAGTGACAATTTGGACACAGTGAAAATGTGAAATATTAATTGAAGGAGATAGTCATGGACAATCGTGGCTAAGGGAAATAATGATTACATTTGAATTTACAGTAGCTGTTATTAGCTAAAGCAATAGGTAATGTAAACTGCATACAACTCAAGACATTTGTTAGGCTACTTCCACTTATTTACTCTGTGTACCTTATGCATCTTGGACCTAAGTAGGGATTCTATTTTCTGTTGTGTTGCTTAGGAGGGGCAGTGGCTGTTGGGCAACTTGCTCTTGGTGGTTCTCTGGCGCAGGCTTCATGTGCAACAGGAGAGTCTTTTCCCAATGTCTGTCGGTCACCATTTCTTGAAAGCAGGTAATTTTTGCCATGATTTTATTTTTGGTCTCCTTACGAATAATGCTATTGATTATTAACAGATTTCAAGCTGTTCTGAAAGCTCAATTTTGCTTCTCCGATCATAGTCCCAACATGTGCTGCAGAAAGAGCCTCGGGAAAAGCAAGCAAAACAGCTTGCAAATTGAACATTGTGTAATGTCATATGTTCATCTCGTCTTCTCAAGGGTTTACCCAGCCAGCTGGATCTGTAGAGTACATACTTGCAAATGAAGAAACGGTGCAAATTTAGGGAGCCCATTATGAAGAATGTGCAAGATTACTCCTGAAATTAACCAGTGATCATTTCCTGCTGTGTCACTCGCTCAAAAACCCTACTTACTCCATTGGCTAAAAACCATAATTGAAGCTATGCTATGAAAATACCAATAATCAATCATCAGATTTCAGAAATGATGCAAGCTCCCTGCCTTAGAATCTGTCATGAGTGCCCCAAACAAACTGTTCATCTCAACTGTTAATTCTAACATTTGCTGAGTTCATAACAGTGCCAGGTGAACGGGAAGATGCGAATCATGACTGAATATTGAATTATGTACCACCTTAAAGATATATCATATCCCACCTTGCAGTTGCTTCGTCAGGTATAGGTGCAGAGCTACAGCAGTGACCGTTTGTGCATCAGTGGCAGCTACTGAATCCCATATACAACATGCTGTTCTTCAATCGTGTAACACCTGTCATTCCTATACCTATGTTCCCCAGGCCAAATTGGTTTATTTTGGACAGATTGTTAAGTACAAAACACATTGAGGATGCATAAAATAACATCTTTGATTGATGTGCAGGGAAAGGAGTATTCCTTTCAGCCCAGACAGTGGAGAGCAACAGAGCCCGTGGACAACTCCTGCTACCCCAGCTACCCCAACCACTCCGACCACACCCACCACTCCCACGGAGGGAGAAGGCGATGGACTTTCGTATAACCAGCGAAGTATATTGAGATGGGAAAAAGATGAGGCTTTGGGAGAATTATCAACCATATCACCCGTTCTCTACGCAAATATCAATTTCCCTAACTTGAGACAGGATTACCCAGGTATGCTATCTCTAATTTCTAGTTTATAAGATTAGTTGAAAGAAAAACTGTTAACATTTTAGGTTGAAAAACTTTTAATCGGATGTTCTGACGAACTGTCTACAACTGCAAATGCTATGGCTGTTGCTCTTTCCACAGATGCTGGGGAGTGTTGTTTATTTCAGATTTCCAGCATGTGAACTTTTATGTGTAATTAGTTAATTAACAAGATTCTCACTGTAGATTTAGTTGTGGAATAGATTATGAAGATATTTAAATCTTATTTTAATTGCTGGTAATCTTAAATAAGTAGAAAGTCATTGATTTTTTTTCCCTGTGATAATTTCTTCAGATTGGGCAAGTCGTTGTAAACAGATCACTAAGATTTGGAGGAAGGTACCAGCAGCTGATAAAGCACCATTTCTGGTAAGGCACATGATCTTGAGATCTCATCAGAGTAAACATTTTTGGTACAAATGTAAAGAGAGAGAAAAAAAAATTCTGGTTGTATCTCTCTCCACAGAGTAATTGAGCAAAGCAATGAGAGGACGTTTATAATTTTTCCCTTAAGTCGTTTTGTGGTTTCATCCAGAGGTATCGGTGTTTTTGGCTCTAGAGGGTGATTTTATCTTCATTTGCACACTTGCTAAAATGCATTTCGATATGGTGCTATATGTGATTACCCACATTCAATTCCTGAATAAATTCGATTAACGGTTTGACTAATACGTTTATTCAGTACGAATTTATGTTATGCCATATTTACATATGCTGGAGTCACACTATGAGATAAATTACAAAAGGCACGCTTTATTCCGATTCTTAATCCCATAGACAAAGTATGTCTATTCTCACCTTGCACTGTAACACGTCCTGTCAAGACAAACGGTGATTAGTCTCAGTCAGACTTGTGGCTTCCCTTTGAATCAAGAGTCAAGAGTCAATTTCTCTCTTGAATGGAAGAATCTCTCCTAAAGTGTTGAGAGGGTCTTTTTATGGTCACTTTTTTCATGCTTTCCCAGTGTTCAGTAGGGAGTCGAAGCAAGACCTGTCTCCAATCTATCCCTTAGAAACATAGATACATAGAAAATAGGTGCAGGAGTAGGCCATTCGGCCCTTCGAGCCTGCACCGCCATTCAATATGATCATGGCTGATCATCCAACTCAGTATCCCGTACCTGCCTTCTCTCCATACCGCCTGATCCCCTTAGCCACAAGGGCCACATCTAACTCCCTCTTAAATATAGCCAATGAACTGGCCTCAACCACCCTCTGTGGCAGAGAGTTCCAGAGATTCATCACTCTCTGTGTGAAAAAAGTTCTTCTCATCTCGGTTTTAAAGGATTTCCCCCTTATCCTTAAGCTGTGACCCCTTGTCCTGCCCTTCTCTTCAATGAGACTATACCAACTACTCCCTACACTTGTTTTCTATGCCCCGATGTGGTACTATATTGGTTTTAGCACAGCGGGATTATTGTGCACTGGCACTAAAAACTGCTTTGGTAAAATAAAATAATTGGTTTGTTTTTTAAAATTGTTTCCTTGAAGGAGATGTATTTTAAAAGATGTTATAGGGATTAGATGTGCTGATATGTTGCATATCCAATTAGTGTTTCTTATTTATTCGAATAGCTTGTAAAGATGATTGGAGTCCTTGATTTTAGTGGGCAATGACCATGCGTGGTTGGATTGGAAATTGAGTTATGACCATGCGTGGTTTTTGAGACCAATTGTCATTGTACAGATAAAAATCTCTGCTGACTTGAACTGCAAAGCATATTTTTTGCACAGATTTTGTTGGTGATCGATATTCTTTTGCTCCTCAAAATATTATTTTGTTTAATTCAGAATCTTATCTTGTTTTTCAGCAAAAGGCCAAAGACAACAGGGCAGCTCAGCGCATCAACAAAGCACAAAAGGTAAATGATGTTATTGAGTTATCTAGCTTGTAGTCGTGCTTTTTGTTCATTTACTGAAAATTATTTTCTTACTTGGCAGCCTGTGATGCCCTGATGTGTGCTTTGTCTTTTTACACCTTGGTCCACCTCGATTAACATGAAATATAATCTGTTCTTTATTTTTGCAGCAGGTTGACATGCAAGGTAACAAGCAGCCGAAAATTGAGAGACAAGATTCAAAGCAGGATCGTAAACCACCCCGTCATCCGCATGGCCTGACTCCGAGTCCTACAGTCACCAGTCTCACTCCAGCAACATTAGTTGTGGGGAATTCTGGTTCTCCAGCAGAAATGAGGATTGAAGGTTTAGGCCAGAATGCTTCATTACATGGTAATAAATCATTTGCTACCTCGACTAATGAATTTGTCAAACTGCAGACAACCAGCCCATCCCCAAAGGACTCCAGCAGTGACCTGTTCCCGAATCTGCATTTGCAATCTCCGACTGGGGTTGTCGCCCAAGATCCTTTTGGGCATTCACTATCATCGTATCCTCAGGAACCAAATGTTCAGTCTTCCAGTAATCCAAGTCAAGCTTCGGCATGGAATAGTTCTCATCACCAATCAAGTGTACCTCGCCCTGTTGTTCCAGGCCGACCACAGTTACTTGCCTCTTCAGAGCTACACTCTGCCGTGCCAGGGATGTCTCATCATCAGCATCCTCTCGCCCCAGACTCGTTCCTCCGATCTAGAATGCTTGGTGAATCACATGATACCCATACAATTGATCAGCCTTTAGGAAGTCCAGGCTTTCGATCATCGCAGTCGACAGACTGCTACACAAAGCCACTTGAAGCATTAACGCTGGCATCACCAACTAGTGACCAGTTAAGGCGACTTACCGATACAGAAATTGGAGCACAGCATCCAAGAAATGAACAGTTTGCCGGAGTTATGAGACAAGATTTAAGTTCAAATTCCTTGGCATCCCTTTACAGAGCTGCAATGTTGGATCCGAATATGAATGTACGGTCACTTTCGGATGGGAGAGATAGAGATATCTTCAAAGCACCTTTAACTCCCAGATCATCATATGTGGACCAAACACCTACAGTACCTACTCAACGTTCTCAGGAACTACACCCTCAATCTCAGGGTGTCTCGCCACAGAGCCAGACCGATTTGTACCGCCAGTCCCCTTCCACCCCATTTTCTGATCCATATCATCAATCTTCATTGCCACCAAGACCACCATCCAGTGAGAGTTGCTCTCCATTACCTCCAAAATCACTTCCAGCTGATTCTCTCTCCAGGGTACCAATGAGTCCGCAGTCGCAATGCAGTTCACCATTGACACCCAGGCCGCATTCCAATGAGGGGTTTCCTCAATCTCCCATTGCTTCCAGATTCCAATCACCAGATCCTTACTCAAGGCCACCTTCAAGAGATCCTTACGCTCAGCTTCACAAACCACAGAGATCCCAAATGGTTGACACTGGATTTAAATCCTCACCAGTGCCAAGTAGTACCATTCAGCATTCAGCAATGTTTTCTCAGCACAGTGACCCACATCCAAAAGCAGCTTATGTAATGCAGCCCCAGTCTCCAAGGCCTCACACTTTTGAGCCATGTGCCAAGACATTTGCCAGCGGTCAACCACAAAATCAATTTCCTTTCACTTCTTCACCCGGAGATATGCTTAAAGAATCCCATTCTCAGCAGTCAGTATCTCAAATGCCTCGAACAAATAATTTTCCACCAAGTCATCTAATGGGAAATCAGCTCAATGTAACTGATGCTCATTGCTCTCAACTCAATGCCAGTAATCAGTCAGGACCTCAAGATGCAGCATCTGTTGCAAGAGATGAAGCTTTCACCAATATGCCTTTAAGGCCATCCTTGATCAAGCAGGATACGCTACCTTTACAGCAAGATTGCTCATACCAGACTTCTTCTAACACTCGATCAGTGAGTAATTCATCTCCATCAGAGAGAAGCAGCGAGAGTTCCACACAGGTCCACACTCCTGCGTCTCCCAGCAGAGATTTGCATGATCTTCCATTCAACCGGGGAGCACAAACAGGAAATCTGAGTCAGACGGAGCTGGAGAAACAAAGACAGGTAATGATATGTAACATTGGAGTACGCTTGTGGGTGCATGTACGTAGCTACCATGTTACTGACGTTTTAACTGCGTTATCGCAGTAGACTAATAGGAACTGTGAAATTTTAAGTAGTAAAAGACCAGTTAAAGGTGTCAATATGGCATACTGGGCGGCATATGCATTCCCAGTATGCCATGGGAGAGAGTTGCTACACCATCTGAGTTTAGTTTAAAGGTACAGCATGGAAACAGGCCCATAGGCCCACCGAGACCGCACTGCCATTGACCACCCGTTCACCCTAGTTCTGTGTCATCCCACTTTCGATGTATAGCCCCCTATACATTGGGGGCAATCCACAGCAGCCAATTGACGTACAAAACCACAAGTATTTGGGATGTGGGAGGAAACCCATGTGGTCGCAAGGAGAACATGCAAACTCCACACAGATGGCACCCAAGGTCAGGATTAAGCCTGACTGGCGCTGTGAGGCAGCTGCTCTACCAGCTGCTCCACTGTGCTGAGCTGATGCATTTTAAATTAAACATTTAAATTGAGATTTTGCCTGCTCCTTCTGGTTGATTTAAAAGTCCCATGGCACTATTTTGAACCAGAACAGGCAGATTTTCAGTGTTCTGTACAATAATTATCTGCTGGACAATAATGACCTGTAACTAGTAAAACGCATGATCTGGTCATTATTACATTGCTTTTGGTGGAAGGATGTTGTGCAAAAGATTGCTACCTAATTTCCTACAATAGAGTGGGGACTGCACTTGTTAAGAAGACCTTAATTAGCTATAAAGTGTTTTTCATGGTCCCGGGGTTACAAAAGGCATCACATAAATAAATGTTTCTTCTCCCCCTTACCCAACGATAGAAAAATTGTGCTACTTGACGTAGTTCTGTGAGTGGCGTTGGATCCTGGTTTGTAAAACTCTCAATATACCATGAAGTAATGTGTGGACTGAGGACATTCAGCCAGCTGATAGGGGGCATTGGCAAAGTTAGATCTGACTTCTGTAACCTTAAACTGATAAACAAATACTGTTATTGTTGCATTGTCAACCCGTGGCAATGGAAATGTTTGCTATTCGGATTTGAAAGAAGAAAACTAAAATACTTTGCGTTTCTTCAGCGCCAGAGGTTACGTCAGCTTTTGATACGTCAGCAAATTCAACGGAATAACTTGCGACAGGAGAAGGAACAGGCTGCTGCATGTGGTAGCAGCACTGCTACAACAAATTGGTCGCAAGAAAATTCCAGTCAGCCTCACGAGCTGCAAACAAGAGCACCACCTCCATACCCCCTCTCTCAGGTACTGACTGATACTGGATATCCGATACTTTAAACAACTTTTCAAATAAAGGTTTTCTTCTGTAGATCTCCATCAGCTGATATCTAATTAGGCTTTGTATCCTCATCTGGAAAGGTTGAAGCTTTCACTTGTAGAATTGTTTAGTGCAATATCTTTTGTCCCTATGTTTGTCCATTTCGCTGTACCTCGTGTATTTACTCCCTGGAATTATTAAATGGACTATGCTTTGAGTTTGAACACTTGGAATCTCTTGTATTAAAATTACTGAACGGATCAAGCTTGAAGATGGTTTGTAAGAAAACGTGGGAAGAATGAGTTCAATATTTCAGTGCCAAATTATGTTGTCGCAAATACGTCACAAGCACTTTGTGTTGAGGTTTAATGTTTGCAGTTTAAGGGCTAAAAGTTATTTTGTTTTGCAGGATCGGTCTGGTCTGCGAGGTCTGATCCCTGGCTCTGGAAACGGCAGGTTAATGAATCCAGTGGTAATAGAAAAACAGCATTTATTTCCTCAGGACGAGAGTCTGTGTCGGCCTCAACAACCAGGCATTTCCCCTGCTGGTGAAGTGAACACTCCCAGGTATGTGCGATTTAATAAACGTCTGCATGCATCAAAATGCACGCTGGTTGATTTAGTAGTGTCGTTTGTCAAAGCATGTAGAGGATAGTGTTCAAAGCATGTGATTACTTGTGGATATACAAAAAAAAAAGCATAATGCTCTTCAGCTAGATCGAGCATAATTCCTTACGACTGTTGCATTCGTCTGTGTGCTATTTTTTATAAATTCCAATTCAAGTTGTCCGTTAATACATTTAATCTTTTGAATGACTGAGTATATGTGCATATGTACATTATATCCCTGCACTAGTTTACATTAAGTGTGATCCCGTCATGTAGGTACATGGGGTAAGAGGCCCAATCACAACTGATTTAATAACTAGAAAATATAAAATTCCAATTGATCACGACATTCTGGAATTTTAAAATTGATCCTTTGTAAAGCCCCCAAGCCACCCGTTTTCATCTAAATATAAATCAAGGGTATTCTGTTCCTTTTAACTTTAATCCTAAAATGTTCTTAAAAACAGAGAAGGCAGAGATAAAATAACGCGTTTGCCACAGAAGAGCTATAGATGCACATAGAAACAGGCACTTCGCCCCAACTTGTTCATGTCAACTGAGATGCTTATCTAAGCTAATCTTGGTTGATCCATATCCTTCATATTCCTTCCTATCCATGTACTTGTCCAAATATTAAAAAAACATTGTAATAGTACTTTCTTCTGCTATCTCTTCTAGCAGCTCATTCCATATTCCCTCCATCCCCAGTGTAGAAAAAAATTACACCCTCAGATCCTCTTAAAATCTTTCCCCTCCCACCAAAACCTGGACCCTCTAGTTTTAAATGCCACTATCCTGAGAGAAAGACTGTGATTATCTATACATCTATAAGTTCACCCTCGGCTTCCTTCGTTCCAGGGAAAACAGTCCCTGTCCTGTAAGTGTTCATTTTCCTATGTGCATTGTAATTCAGCATTATCCAAATACTGCATTTTATCCAAAGGAATTGTAGCATATGTTGTGCAGCCAGCAAGCAGTGAGGTCTGGTATTTGATCTTGAAAGTAGTTGTTGGACACATACTGATGGCATAATTGCTGAGCATTGGCTCAGCTGAGTTCTGGTTTCAAAGGTTTGCTGACATCGCATTTTCATTGAATGCATTTCTATATATATTAAAGATCTTGGGGACTATAATATTAAAGAGCATTTTGTGCTAGTGGTCACTTGCACATTTTAAAGACTTTATTTTCTCACCTATATCAAATTACCCCCATTTGAAAAGAGGGCACTAAGTACTGCTGCCTTTCATTACTTGTATCTACAATAAATGTTTTATTTTCCAGGCAACCAGGGGTTGGTAACCCACAAGGATTCCACCCGAGAGGCAAACCAGCTAGTCAACAGCAACAGTGGCAGCAGCAGTTAATACAAAGGCTTCCTGGGCAGACCCGTTTCCAGCAACCTGAATCTTTGCATGTGAACAGGCCTGGAATGACCATGCAAATGAACAGCACAGCTGGGCTTAACCCAAGAATTGCCACTCAAATCACTTTTCAAAATGCACAACAACAAATTGTAGCTTCTCCAATTCCGGTGAGTCCTCAGTATATAGAACTGAGGCACAATTCCCAACGATTACCCATTGGTACCCAACTGGTACAGCGTGGTCCCCAGCCAAGACCACGCCTTCCATTACCAAATCAAGAAATTGGTTCATTTGTGCATCAAATGCAGGGATGCAAGGTTATATCAAGAGGTGCAAGTACACCTTTGCCACAGTCACCAGTTGGGATAGCACTCTTACCCCAGCAGAATATTTCTGCTCCATTGCCATCTTCACCTCATTCGGTGGAAGTATCAAGTGCCCATCAGCACATCCAGACAAAAGATCCATTGGCAACTACAGGACAGGGTGAAGCACAACAGACATTTCAGTCTAGTTCATCGACTACAACGTCCACTTCAAGTTGCAGCACTGATGCCTTGAAGGATAACACGGTACCTTTTCCACTTAACTCTGTCTCATCCATCTCCAGTGTAGTCAGACAGCACACCGAGTTAGATCCTCGGAAGATCTCTTGCGATGATTCAGTTGTAAAAGCTTTGGATGAAGAACTTGATTCACCAAAAGAGCTAGATGAAGAAGATGACCTTGCCAATTTGAGTCTTGACCCAGACAGTAAGACAGACGATGAGCTTGGTAACCTCGATAACCTAGAAACCAATGATCCCCACCTCGACGACCTTCTGAAATGCGAGGAATTTGATCTATTAGCTTATACTGACCCCGAGCTAGACACTGGTGACAAAAAGGACATATTTACAGAACAACTGCGTTTAGTAGAATCTGCAAATGAGAAAGCAGAAGAAAATCAGGATATTCTAGCTGATCAGGATGCTGTTGGCCCAGCTGGTGAATGTACAACAGATAATATCAGCCGCTCTGATACAGAAAAGACTACGAAGGAAGAAGAGAATGAAAAAGCAAAAGCTAAATCTGATATTGCAGATACTCTATCCACTTCTGATAGGATTACCTGTGAGTCGGTGAATAATGTCAACTCGGAAACGATCACTAACAGTCAATGCAGTGATCCAGCCACTAGGGCCCCGTCTACTGATAATTCTCCAAAGCCAACTCTTGGCTTAGTATTGAAGGTTGAAGAGAATGTTTCCCAAAATTCAGCTTGCCAGTTTGTTGCAAATACTTCTGCGGCTCAGACGGTTCTGATAAAAGCGGAAAGCCCACCGAAGGGGGATGATGAGAGAGGAGCCGTGTCAATGCTACTCAATCTGGGTACTGGACTTAATGTCAACACAAGTGTAGCACTGTGTCAGAGTTCTACGTGTACCACCAGTGGAACACAGACATCTACTCAAAGTGGTACGGTTGTTTCAGGTAGCCATGGGACTCCGCGGATGCCTAACAATGAGCATTCGAATGTGGATTTAGAAAGTGTTCCGTGCACATCTTCAACACAGATCATTTCCAAGTTGCCACTGGTCGTCCAGTCTCGGCCATCATTGACTAAATTTGGACTTGATGAAATGTGTCAACATGTGCCCAGTATGGAACCGAAACGGCGGTCTGTGGATGACCTTGTCAAAGTGGAGAGCTCTTTGGAGGCAAGTGAACTTCCACTGCTTCTCCATGATTTACTCGAACAAGAGAAAATGGAACTGCAGCAGCAGCAACAGCAGCAGCAGTTGGGAGGATCACAGTGTATATCTGCTCAACAGCAGCAGCAGCAGCAGCATTCAGGACCAAAGGCCCACCTTCCAGTTCTGCATCAGCAGCAACAGCTCGAGGTTTCACATCAACCGACTCATCCAGGGCTCTCCCAACATCTTCCAACAACACAGCAGTCGCAGCATCTTGAGGGGCCACCTCAGAATTTAAACCTGCCACAGCCACATATCCTAGGGGTGATACAGCATCATCAGTTGGGGATCCCAAGATCCCTTGCATCTTCACAGCAGCAACAATTGACAGCATCGCAGCAACGCCTTGGAGCCTCACCACATGTAGCCATGTCCCAACAGCAGCAGCAGCAGCAGCAGCACGTGGCAACAGGGCAACATCCAACTCAGCAGATAGTGGCCTCACAGCAGAGTCAACATTTGACCTCGCCGCAGTTATTGCCAACTCAGCAGTTGGCTGTATCGCAAATAGGCATCATGCAGCAGACGCAGCAAGTTGTGATGCAACAGCAACAGTTGGCCAATGCTTTCTTCCCAGATACAGGTACAGTAGGTAATGAGTAAGCTTACAAATAATGTCGGCTTCTTTCTGGTTGTCTGTTAGTGGCGGCTGCACTGAATTAGTAATAGAAATGTCAAGCTCTGGTCTTCATGATTCCTTGTTCAGGTGGTCAGTAAAAATCCCATGTCACTGTGTCTTGGCTAATATTCCCCTTGGAATCAGCACCAAAAGTAGAATGTAACCTATCGTAGATCTCAAAGCTGTTTAAGGGATCTTGTGGTGCGCAAAATGCTGTTGCAATTACCATCACTGTGCTTCAAAGTAATGTACGTGAAGTGCTTTGAGACATTTCTGAGAGACACGATAATGCGCTATGTAAAAGCAAGTGACTGTTTACTTGTTTCATTTCGATTGCTGTTGTGCAGAAAGTAGGTTAGGATGGGCTTTTGTGTTCCTTTTTAAAACCTGTTTTGTTAACCTCCAACTAGTCAAAATTCATTTGTGCTTTGCAATGCTATTTAATACATTTCACATTATTGTGTGAATGAAAATGATAGCATTGAATAATTTGAAGAAATTACCATTAACAAATGGAGGCAACAGATTTAAAAAGAAAACCTGCAAAATGTAGGGAAATACACACATTAGCATCTTATCAGAGCTCTCCTTCTGGAATGACTACGACTAACTGAATACACAAGTGGAGCTTGTGTGTATTCTGGATTCATTGCAGATCAATCATAGTCATTCATTTGGTTCAATCCAGATCATTTTTCAGTCTTCCTCCTCCTCCACATACTATAGGAGAATTGCCTATTTTTGTATGCTCTCAGGAAACCATGTGTCATGTTTGCTCACAAAAAAAGTTACCGTGATGTTGCAGAAAGGTGATGCTTCGAACGATGGCCCTTGCAACATGTGTACTTCTCGGAACTGTTTCATCCTACTGCTTCCGTCTTTCCCAATTGTATATTCTGTACTCTTCATATCACGTGCTAGTCTACAAAAATGTTGACAGGAGTCACTTCAGGTCTAAGTTTGATGAGAGAGTTTTAAACAATTTTGTTCTAGTTTGTTCAGGTGATTTATAAGCATGTTTTTTTTTTAAGTTCAATGGGCTAGCACAGAGTCAAAACACAATGTTGTCCCTTTCAGCTGCTGTTTGGAGAAGACGACATGTTCTTTAGTTTTCTTTTGGAGTGAAAAAGTTCAAATTTGATGCTTTGCAAAAAAGGTTCATCTATGGAATGTGCATGTTGCCTCAGCTGGTCATATACATTGGGAGTTTTTTGGGGGGATTTCAGTAACTTGTGATGAGGGACTGGTGTTTCCCTCTGATATTGGGTATTGTGTAAGATGTTAGCCTGAACTGGTGCTATCAGGAGTGTAGGCTGAAGCTTGACCTGGGAGTTTCAGGCAGCAATGCTGCCACTAGGTTAATGGCAATGTTCTTGTTCTTTAGATTATATAGCAACATCAGTGCTTCTTTGACTGTGATTATGGGGGAGAAAGTGGTCAGAAATCGATGATAAACACATGAGTGAAGCAATAACTTTGAACCTTTATGCTCTTCATACAGTTTTCAAACTGACTCGTGTTAGTTGCATCTTTCTCAATGCCCGTGATAATGCAACAAAACAAAATTAACTCAGCGGTTTCATGAATGGGGGAGGACATCTGCCCCGATTCCTACATCAGGCTAATCATATTTCCAGTCGACCATTCTCATTTGCAGACTTTGGGGATCGTGGTATTGATGCTTGCTTCTTAAACACGCAGCAGTTATCATAAATGTTCATAAGTTTCAGGAACTACTTCATGGCCAAGCAACCTTTTGTCTGCTAAACCGGATTAGAGGGCGCATCATTAACCCTGGTCTCAATATCAAATCCATGGCGTTCAATTTATTGGTCCACAAACTGCTACCTGCATTTAATATGACTTCCTTTAATATTATGATGGATATAGCTTCTCATTAATAAGGCAGATATAGGACATATGGAAATTTGATTAAAACTAGAAGCTGACAGAAAATGGATTGTTTTACTGGGATGCATAGGAAAAAGAGCAGGATCCTTTGAGATCTCCCGTCCCTCAATAGAGCAGCTATGAAAAAGCCATTCATAACTGCGGTTCTTTGTCTGCAGCCCAGGGTTGCTTACAGGCTTCTGAACGATAATCCATTTCTAGACATCTCTCGATGATTATGGATTGTTGAATACTGCATGCGCATTGGAACGTCCTGCAGGAATTTGCAGCCGCATTGAGATTATTCATCATTTCTGAAATGCATCTCCGGGGAGCCGTAACCATCATGCAATATTTAGGGCACTATCATGTTAGCAGGACTGTCGGACGCAAGACAAAGTGTGAGCATTGTGGACTTGAGAATGAGTTTGCTCCAGTTGCGAGGGAGTAGACATATACTGTGTGTAGTTTGTTCAAAAATAAATGCGTTGTACTAAACCTCAAATGTGCAGGATGTCACAAGTGGCAGATGTAGTGTAAGACATTTCCTGTTAGCATGTTGTTGATTGTGGCGGCTCTCAAGATACTATTCCTAAGATCGCCCATGCAGTCCATAGGCAGGAGAGGTAGGGAGCTCTAGTTTCCTCCCACAAGATGCGTGGTTGAGAGGTTAATTGACCCGAGTGTGTAGGTGAGTGATAGACTAGATGAGGTGTGCAAGGGTGGGGTGGGGGAGGAGTTGTTGAGAATGTGGAGAGAATATAGAATAGGATTAATTGAGGATTAGTGTTGATGGCAGTTGACGCTATGTATGGACTACTTTGGCTAAAAGGCTAGTGTCAGTTCTGTATTTCTTTCTATAATGCCATGTTAAGCAGATCTTGTTCTTCATTTATTCATTCTTCACGATCTAGGCATCATTGGTAAGGCCAGCATTTATTGTTTGAACATAGTGGCTTACGAAGAAATTTAAGTCAACCACCCTGATGGGTCTGATAACATATATAGTCATGTCCGGATGACAACAGTCTTTGACCTGAAGTAATAACTGTTTTTCTTTTCCCACGTGCTGCCTGACCAGCTGAGTATTTCCAATATTTTTAGCTTTTATATCACCAGATTTCCTCCCTTGAAGGATGTTGGTGGATCAGGTGCTTTTTTTGCCACAATCTAGTAGATTCATATTATTTAAGACTTACTGTATTGCTTCTCTCCTCCCCTCCCCCTAGTCCCTCTTTTAAAAAATAAATAAAAAATTTACACCTTTAATTGATTTTAAATTCCACAAGCTCCATGCTAGGATTTAAATTCTGGTCTCTGGATTGTTAGTCCGATGTTATTTAATGACCGTGCTACTACATAGTTCGATGTACTCAAGGTCTGGTCCATACGTAACTTTATCCCGAAACAATGTGCTTGACTCTTAACTGATCTTTAAAATGGTAGAGCAAACGGCTGAAATGTCACAAAATTAAAAATAGGCCACAAGTGAAGCATTCAGCAGTGTCCACTTCCGTGAATTACTTTGAAAGAAAGCACTTTGCAGGTAATTGAGGATGTTTTGGGCTGTTATTAATTCTTGCACACATGGGCATTAGACACACACTCATTTTCATCAACGCACATATTGCTGTTGGTTTTTTCCATATTCCATGAGTTTGTAAATAGTTGTAAAGCTCAAACCAGGCTATATGCAGTGCCCTCCATAATGTTTGGTACAAAGACCCATCATTTATTTATTTGCCTCTGTACTCCACAATTTGAGATTTGTAATAGAAAAAAATCACATGTGGTTAAAGTGCACATGGTCAAATTTTAATAAAGGCCATTTTTATACATTTTGGTTTCACCATGTAGAAATTACAGCAGTGTTTATACATAGTCCCCCACATTTCAGGGCACCGTAATGTTTGGGACACAGCAATGTCATGTAAATGAAAGTAACCATGTTTAGTATTTTGTTGCATATCCTTTGCATGCAATAACTGCTTGAAGTCTGTGATTCATGGACATCACCAGTTGCTGGATGTCTCTCTGGTGATGCTCTGCCAGGCCTGTATTGCAGCCATCTTTAGCTTATGGGGGCTAGTCACCTTCAGTTTTCTCTTCAGCATATAAAAACCATGCTCAATTGGGTTCAGATTGGGTGATTGACTTATCCATTCAAGAAATGACAATTTTTTAGCTTTGAAAAACTCCTTTGTTGCTTTAGCAGTATGTTTGGGATCATTGTCTTGCGGTAGAATGAACTGCAGGCCAATGTGTTTTGAGGCATTTGTTTGACCTTGAGCAGATAGGATGTGTCTATACACTTCAGAATTCATTATGCTACTACCATCAGCAATTGTATCATCAATGAAGATAAGTGAGCCAGTACCTTCAGCAGCCATACATGCCCAGGCCATAACACCCCCACCACCATACCCCACAGATGAGGTGGTATGCTTTGGATCTTGGGCAGTTCCTTCTCTCCTCCATACTTTGCTCTTGCCATCACTCTGATACAAGTTAATCTTCGTCTCATCTGTCCACAAGACCTTTTTCCAGAACTGTGGTTGCTCTTTTAAGTACTTCTTGGCAAACTGTAACAAGGCCATCCTATTTTTGCGGCTAACCAATGGTTTGCATCTTGCAGTGTAGCCTCTGTATTTCTGTTCATGATGTCTTCTGCGGACAGTGGTCATTGACAAATCAACACCCGAGTGTTTCCGATCTGTCGGACAAGTGTTTGGGGATTTTTCTTTATTATGTAGAGAGAATTCTTCTGTCATCAGCTGTGGAGGTCTTCCTTGGCCTGACAGTCCCTTTGCGATTAGTAACCTCACCAGTGCTCTCTTTCTTCTTAATGATGTTCCAAACAGTTGATTTTGGTAAGCCCAATGTTTGGCTGATGTCTCAGTATTATTCTTGTTTCTCAGTCGCATAATGGCTTCTTTGACTTTCATTGGCACAACTTTGGTTCTCATTTTGATAAGCAGCAATAAAAGTTTCCAAAGGTGATGGGAAGACTGGAGACTAGGTGCTGAGAGCTCTCATACCTGCATTAAGGAGGCATTTAAACACACCTGTGAAGCCATGTGTCCCAAACATTATGGTGCCCTGAAATATGGGGGGGGGGGGGGGGTGGGGGGGGGGGGAGACTATGTATAAACACAGCTGTAATTTCTACATGGTGAAACGAAAATGTATAAAAATTGCCTTTAATAAAATTTGACAATGTGCACTTTAACCACATGAAGTTTTTTCTATTACAAATCTCAAATTGTGGAGTACAGAGGCAAATAAATAAATGATGGGTCTTTGTCCCAAACATTATGGATGGCACTGTAAATGATATATATTGGAAAGACATTTGTTAGTCTGGGGGTTTCCCTATATTGTACAATATTCTTGTTTGAAATCAGCCTGGTAGGATGTGGAGAATGAGGAAAGGAGGTCTCTGGGAATGACTTGGGGTGACTTGCTAGTTTTTGAAAGTTCAGAATTAAGCCACTGCTGCTGGTATATTGGTATAGTCTTAAGACAAGGCAGGTTCTTTTCCTTTGAGATACAGATAAATGAACATCTAGCTTGGCTTAGAATCTGTAGTGATAATTGTGTATCTGGCAACTGTAATTTTACCTGGTCATGTCTAAATAATTTCCCTTTGCATTTGCACCGCTTGACTGATTCATTGACAGTTCTAATAACATTCAAAAAAAAAGGAACGTTTATAGCAGAAGACAGGCAAGCATTTTATGTTTAAGGGGGGAAAGAAAAAGAGATCAAGGGAATTGTAACATCATTTCTTCTGATACCTTGGCCTTTGAATTTCTGCACCAGGTCGGAGATTGTCAAATTCAGGATACTTGCTGCTTGCTGAAGTGGGACAGGCGATTCATCTTGTGTTAAGCACCACAGATTTATTATGTTTCTACTTGATTACTGTTTGTAATTCCTTGGGTGCTGATCTGTTAAAACATGGCACATAGGACACACAGCTAACTTCAACATACTGTAAAATACTCATCTCGTGATCATCTTAGTCTTGGCTTTCTAAATACTTTACCAATTTTTTGTTCAATGCAATTCATGCTGGAATTGTTTTTGTTAGTAGTATTCTGTCTCTATCAATTGATTAGGACTTTTCTGCCAATTAGCAAATGTTTAATGCTCACAATTGATTGGGTTTTTAAAATTCGGTTCCTTCTCAATGAACCAAACTCATGTTCAAAAATTGTAGAACGAGGTGCACCTCTTTTAATTAGGACAGTTATTCGAACCGCTGATGCGTTATTGGAAGAATTTCTGAGAGTCTAAACCACCTGCAGTCAGCATAGATTTATTAAAGAAAGATCATGCCTGACTAACTTGAATTTATTGAGGCAGTTATAAAGGTGGTCATATTAATCACAATTCCTATATTAAAGATGGAGGTTCAGAGAATATTTTAGAATTTTCTTTACCTCCATTCAGTAGTTGTGCCAATGGGATGAGCAGAGCCACCGACTCGCAGTTACAGCAACACTGATCCTGATCTCTGATGCTTTCTCTGTGGAGTTGACATGTTCTTCCTGTGACTGCATGTGTTTCCTCCCACATTCCAAAGATGTGCCAATTGGTAGTTTAATTGGCTGCTGTAAATTGCTCCAAGCATATTGGTGAGTGGTCGAATCTTGGAGTTGATGGGAATGTGGGGAGAATAAAATTGGAGTAATATAGCATTGGTGTAGGGGTTTAATAGTTGACATGGACTTGGTGGGCCACAGGGCCTGTTTCGTCCAGCGACACTCTAGAAATTGGAGATTTTGGCTGTCAGGGATATGGACTATTTGGTTTCCAATTACATTAAATGTTAGTTCTGTGCTTTTTGTTTCTGGAAAATTGCATAGTTTGCTGGCAAACTGACATCAAAGTACCTTTGCTAATTTCTTACCTATCATCATGTCTTGTTCAGGTGAGTTTAATGATGCTCCCTTTTTGCAACCTCGGCCATGTTTTTAACTTTATTTCCTCCCTGTCTGGTATTTGTAAGGCTTGTTTAAATAGAAGATAAGTTTGTTCTGGCATTTTTGGGAGTAGTCCAATAGTTCAGTTTGCCACTTGGGACCCTACCAATTGGAGCATTCTGTGATTCCGATCAAAAGTTGCAGTCCAAAAACTCTCAGTCCTTTCATCTTGCATATGCCATTATTTCTATCATTTTGCCCAAGTACGTGTGTGATCAATATGTTTAGCATATTTACTGAAGCAAAACAGGTGGCTGTCCCAACTTGAAGTACACCTTAGCCAATCATATGCTGAAATTCCCTGTAAAGATAATTTTGATAATTCAGAGTGGCAGTTTCTCTTGACCTTTTTGTTGTGTTCATTGTTACATCACATGTATGCCGTCGTTGAGTTTATTGCCGTCAGTAAATTTGTAGATGGCATTGGAGTTGTTCTTAGCCACACGGTCATGGATGTGAAGAGATTAGAGCAGGGGGCTGAGTACACACAGGTGTACCTTTGTTAGGAAGGCGGAGGTGAGGTTGCTTCCAATGCACACTGATTGAGGTCTGCAGATGTGGATCCAGTTGCAGTAGGAGGTACAGTGGCCCATGTCTTGGAGCTTAGTGATAGAGTTTGAACGGGATCATTGTGTTGAACTGTAGCTGCAGTCGACGAACAACAGCTTGACATTGTGTTCCTGATATCCAGATGGTCCAGAGCAGAATGGAGAGCAGTGAGACAGCATTTGCTGTGACTCGTAGCGATTGGCAAATTGAAAGTGAGCCAGGTCATTTCTGAGGCAGGAATTAATTAGCGCCATAACCATCATCTCGAAGCATTTCATTGTGGTGATTGTAAGGCAGGTTATTATGCTCCTCTTGGTCATGGATGCCCGTCTGAAGCAGTTGGCAACCTCTGGCCGCTGAAGCAAGCTGTATACAAGATTATGAAGTGTGGAGTCAAGAACCTTTTGTTGATGCCACCAAGCTTTGTGCTGAACGAATAACGTGCAAAGGTGTTAATAGTAACTCGCATGAAGCGTTTAATGATCATTACCCGATTTGCCCTTCCAGGAGAAATATGTAGTGTTGTGTTTTTCATCAGAAAGTCTTGACTTGGTGATTATGTGAAATCGGTGCTCTGTTTGGATAATTCCTTAACAGTAAGAGCAGTTTCTCTTTCTGATCTTTTGTTGTCCATGAGACTTCTAATCTCCCAGGTCATGACAGCCAAGGATATGAGTTTATTTTGACTGCTGGCATAAGTAATCTGGTTGACTGCATTTTTTTGGGTAAGCTGTACACGGCATTTTTCTGAACCCTTTGCCAATTGTTTTGATGCTTCGCCATTTATTTATCCATGCCACAGGATATTGAGAAAGGAAAGAATGACAAAAGGCAATGGGAAAAGTTAATAATGTTTTTGTACAGTATTTTTTGCAAAGAATCCGGTGGCCAACCCGCAATCTCACCTCGGATGGATTGGATCAACAGAGCGCCGCAACTCTCAAGAACATCTTCAAATGAATGGACAGTCCCAATGCCCACCACACCCTTAAAAAAGAGGCTGCCCTTTGTGTCATCGAGCACATGAAGAAGCATTTTTGCCCGTATAATCTCAAGTGTCTCTTTGGGAGATGGAATGCTACTCTCCTATTCACTTCCTGTATCCCCGCAAATGTTGCATTTAAAAATACATATCCACTGAGATTCAGTTGAATTCCTTTTAATCATATTTTCCAATTGTGCATTCCAGATCATGTATTTGTATTTAAAGGAATTTCTGAGTGTTTTGTTTTTGACTTAATGAAAGTCTTAAGGGCCTGTCCCACTTAGGCTATGTTTTAGGCAACTAGGCTGTCGTCATATGGTGACCGGGGGTGTCGCCTGTACGGTCGTGAGTCGTCTCCTCAGTCGCCCAAAGAGTCGTAGCGTCTTTCTGGTCGCCGCTGGATTTTCAGCATGTTGAAAATTTTTCAGAGACAGTCGGTGACAGTGGGTTTGACGCCAATGAGCGTAGCTTGACTTCTCCTGACGTAGGTGCTGTTGTAGTTGTCGCCAGGTTAACGGAGGTTGTCACCAAGTTAATGTAGGTTGTCGCTGGTGCTGACTTTGTTTTTTTTTTTGTTGTTAAAGTAATGATTCTATTTCAAATTTTATGTCAAAGGGGTGTCCAGTCGCCGGGTTTTCGGTGACCTGCTACGACTATGGCAGTCGCCTAAAAATAGCTTAAGTGGGACAGGCCCTTTAGATGATTTGCATCTCAAAATGGGAAATTATTAAATAATAGACTGATAATAAGAATAGTTAACTGAAAATACAACATTTTAGATAAGTGAAAGGAACAAAGTGATTTCAATATACAGCTTTTGTATATACAATATACAGTTTTGTATATACAGCTATACAAAACTATTCAAGTTGGCGATGGACCAGAAGATGTGGCAATTTTGATTTTAGAAATGGACAAATTAAATACTTGATTTTTTTTCAAATCTTAGGAAAAGAATACAAAGACAAGTTAAAACGTTGAACTGGACAGCATCTTAAGGCAACAATTAGAACATTGTGTACAGTTTTGGGCAAACTGATCAAAAAGTGCAGTGAAACTTTACCAGAACTGATGAGTCCATTAGTGTGGAGAGACTTGTTTAAAATTAGGCTTTCACTGATGGATTTATCCTTGTATCTATCACCAGAAATATTTTTAGTGCACTGGGGTTCTTCCTTGCATTTAAATTGGCATTGTTGGTGATTACTTCAGTTCACATTGATGAACTGTGAAAACAAATAACAATGAATAACAGAACAGAATAGTGAAATGGATGTTTGAGTTCATTGTTAAAAGATCTGATTAATCTGATAATGAGTGTTTCTTCTTCATATCTGCCAAAAAAGTGAATAACATCATTTATCAATGGTGTTTTTAGCTTACTGCTGTATGCAAAAAAAAACCCCTGCTGTTCTCTATTATATAGGTGTCAGTAATTTATATGTGAAAATAACTGGAATATTTGAGGAAAATGAAAACGTGTTGGACGATCTTGTTTGGCAGAATGATAGGTTGCAAGTTATAGTGTTAGTTTGTGTTTTATGGCTGATTCATGGGCATTTCTCAATCAGGTTTCAAATAGAGCAAGTCAAGTCCAAAATACCACTTCCAGGAATTACAAATTTACTAAATATGACCACATTTAAATAGCAACAGTGGCAGCAGCTTTTGCAAATTGCTATCAACAGTTTTTGTGTTGTGATTCTTTATGCAGAGGCTTTTTTCCCCCCATCCTAAATCACCATCACATAGGTATGCTTTAATGTTTAAGAAGGAACTGCAGATGCTGGAAAATCGAAGGTACACAAAAATGCTGGAGAAACTCAGCGGGTGCAGCAGCATCTATGGAGTGAAGGAAATAGGCAACGTTGCCTATCTCCTTCGCTCCATAGATGCTGCTGCACCCGCTGAGTTTCTCCAGCATTTTTGTGTACCTATGCTTTAATGTTCTTTGAAGGAATGTCTATGAAGATGATAGTTGGCCTTGTCCAGTGGACAATTTTCATTATTTGTGTATTCACCTTCATCTATGCAGGAAAGTAGTGGAATAGGAATTCATTTTTTGATTATTGAAAAATAAAAATGCTGAAGTTGCAGAAAATCTGATATTTATAAGAACAAAATGCTGGGCATAACACTGCAGATCAAGCAGCATCTGCAGAGAGAGCAAAACAATGAACGTTTCAGGTCAGTCACTGGAAAAGCCACACTTTCTCTCTCCACATATGCTGCTTGACCTGGGATGTAACCCTTGTATTTTCTACTTGTGCTATACATTCTGGTTAACTAGTTTCAGTTAACTTCAGATTTAAATGAATTGGTGCAGTTGTACAAGTTTTAGGATTTTATTATACAATGTGGAAGGAAATATCTGCAGCATCACCTACCTGCAACACCAGGACATCATTCTCATGTGATTGCCAGGCATGGTTTCCTCATACTACCAAGTTAGGCTTTACTCCTACAGTATGTGAAGGATGAACACCAATGGAACAGTGAAGATTCTCTACCAGGTAGGTAATTTACTTTGACCACCTCCTCTCTCACTTCTTTCAGTCTTGTAGGCTTTGTTCTTATCACATCTATTTGGAATCGAACCATATCAGCAGTTATTTATCTCTGTTGCAGGGCAGCTACATGCTTTTTCACATATTGCCAAACATCAATTCAGTTGGAAATTATTGTGAATCCTCCACAATGTGAAATGGACATGGGGACCCATGTTTTAACTTGGTGTGTTGCACAGTTTGAAAAGATTTTGACCATCAGCAAACATAACAGTATTTAAATGTGCTTGATGACTCCAGGATTAATTCCTGAAGTGGGAAATCTGATATTTAAAATGATTTGCCAAAGACACATCCAGTAGATACATAATTTGAGCAGGTTATACAAAGTCTGACAATTACTTCTCAGTTGCACAAGTTGAAACTTGGGCTAAATTTGAGTTGAATCATGTCATTCCCAACCCAGTTATAATTGTGTTCCCTTTTAAAAAATACAGCATATGCAAAACACCAAGGTTCACATGAAACAACTACAACCCTGTCCTCTCCCTTCACCCCCATTATTTGTTTAACGAGCTTTTGACTGGTAATTTATTTAGTACTATCTGTACAAAACGGTGAACTGCTTTGAAAGATAAGATTTTAAAATGTTCCACATTATTAGTTATCGTTTGGAAATGTTTACCAATGAATGACAGGGATGATGATGTGAACGAATATTTTTGAAATTGAAATGTTAAAGTTCTAAACAACCTACATTTTGAACGGTTTTACCAGAATCTCTTTCTTTGTAGATTTGGATAAATTTGCAGCCGATGATATCATGGATCCCATTGCCAAAGCAAAGATGGTGGCATTGAAGGGAATTAAAAAGGTTATGGCCCAAGGAAACATCACTGTAGCACCAGGGATGAATAGGTAGGTTTTAATTTGATTTTGTGCAGAATAATAAAAAATAGGATTAGGCAGATTTAATACAAATGAAAATATTTTATTTCGTAATCCAGATTTCGATTTATGTTTCAGTGAAAATCGGATTTAAGCTTAAAGAATATTGAATTTTTAAAAAGTCACTTTGCAATATTCACAGTTAATCAATTTTTATGGTTGCTTAGGCAGCAAGTTTCATTATTAGCGCAGAGGTTGGCTGGAGCTCCAGGAGCAAATGAGGCCCAGACTAAATTGCCACCTGGAAACAGTCAGGTATGTCGCCTCTCTTTAAAAACTCGCTCATCACTTTTTTAATATTCTTAGTCATGCGTTGAGTACAGGAAAAGAATAAGCAATAAAAGAAAAATAAAATAAGAAAAATAGCTGTTCACATTTTTTCGAGCAAGGAGTGCAATGTACCGTAAAAGAATTCTCATCCTCAAAGGTGTTTTGGGGGGTGTCGGTAAGAGGATTGTATTTTGTTTTGTTCAGCTAAAATATGATGTGTATGCTTTTATTCCTTTGGGTTCTTTTATCCCCAGCAAACATTACCGTGCCCATTGCCCTTCCCTCAGCTAAGGTTCAGCAAAAAATAATTGCAAGGCACTTGGGAATTACCAGTAGCCACTTTACCAAATAAGCATTGGTAAATGTCCAGCATCTGAAATCACATTGATTCAGGGTTTTAACAAAACTTGTCATTAGTTTTCAAAACTAATTCATTTAATTGAAGTTTAAAATGTGTCAGTCCACCTGCATACGTAACTTGATTCACTCCTGAGCATATTTGCATTTTAAAGGTATAAAGGGAGTTGATACTTCCTTTTTCATTCCTTATTGCTTGTGTTCACTTGGCTTCACCTGGTTTTTGTTTGTTTCCCATTTCAAAAGTTCAGTATTAATTTATCCGGAAATCATCAAAATGCGTAGATCTGGTTCTGCACAAGTCCAAATCCACTAATGATTAGGGTTTCCATTTCCCCAACAGGAAACTAATAGTGAACAGGTGCAGACTCGGCCAAATCCACCAACCTTTGTCCAGGGGTTCGTAAGTAAGTGTTTGGCTTTATTAGTGAACTGTGTGGCAGTTTGAAATCTTGCTGTTTAGAATTTTCTTTTAAATATAACACTGAAATTTAAGTATATCAATTCAAAATAATACAACTTAAAAATAGAAGACGAGAAGTTCAGATCTGAGCATCTGCCTCTTTGCAGTCATTTGTGGTTTCTCGACTTTGCAAAAGGGCAATAGTTGTACATTTTGGCACGCTCCTTTAAAATCTTAAGATTGACTTTCTCTGGTTCAGGTTGATCTTGTCAAAAACTTGCATGTTTGGCAACATTCCAGAAGATGCTACTTGCTAAGTGTCAAGTAAATGCCTTACAGAATCTGTGTGAAGCTCTGCACTCGACAAAATGTTTTCATTCATGTGAATCTGAATCCCCAGCATCAAGCTTTTCTAAAGAAACTGTGGACTTCCAGCTTTTTCCAGCATTCTGCTGAAAGAAAATGGCACAATCTCTACTGCTGTTAGATTAATATTTTACCTGTACAGAAATTCTTGTAATTATTATAACTGCAAGCGGAATCAACCTGACCAACTTTTCAGTGTTCTGAGCAGATTCTTTCAGCTTTAAAGCCCTGTCCCACTGTACGAGTTCATTCAAAGAGTTCTCCTGAGTTTGCCCTGATTCGAACTCGGAGATTTACGGTAATGGCCGCTCGTCGGTACTTGGGGCTCTCGTGGACATTTTTCAACATGTTCAAAAGTCTTCACGAGTCTTCCCAAGCTTACCGCCTTTCCTGAATACCTGCCGTTAGCGTTACGAGCCGCTAAGAGACGTCCCCGAGCTCCGACGTACCCGCTATGTTCATTCTCCGTGCTTACCACGAGTTTGATTTTTTTTAAACTCGGGAGAGCTCTTGGAATGAACTCGTACAGTGGGACAGGGCCATTATATCACCTAAATGATATCATTGTTGGTGACAAGAGAATGAGTCTTTGCTCGAGCACAAATACATTTGGCCAACATTTCTTGAGTTAAGCTGACAACCAGATTTAAACTCAATGGGGAAACATGCCTGTAACTGTCTACATTGTGCATTATACCTTCAGGTACACTAAACATTTGTTTGAAACATCTTCATGCTTCAGGGTGGCGGGAGAAAAATGTGCAAGGGTCAAAATTGCAACCAGCTTTTAAAACTGCCTATCTGTTGTGATTGGGCCGCCACCAAGCCTTACTAGATAAGTCTTAGATAAAGTTAAAACTAGATACATTTGTTCCCATGGATCACTCCCCAAATCTGTGTGAATTGTTTCTTTATGACTAGGCAAAGTTAAACCTTCTGGACATCGTAAGAGTGGTAACAGCCCTAAACTGGAAAAATCTGCAGGCTTGCAATGGACTAATTGACCCAATCGGATTTGTTGATTTTGTGTCATAATTCTGTTCTATATCCACCCAGTGATTTTTCAGCTTGAAGGGGGTTTAAGTCGGATGTTATTTTAATGAGAGAATCCTGCAAATTTCTGGCAAAGCTGTAATTTCTGCTTGTCGGAATGGACCATGATTTGTCGATTGACTTTTTCCTCAGTGAATTATTCTCTTCTGGGAAGGATGTGGTCACATTCTAGGAAATTCACTTTGATCTGGAACAAAATTCCCAGTTATAATGGTTTGTGAATCTAAGTTTCCAAACGTCAGCTGTCACACAAGATTGGCACATTGCCTTTTACTATTTGAGCTTGTATTCACATCCACCACCAGAGAATGGAAAGACAACCTCCTCCCTTTTGTTTAATAGTCCTTTATGGGGAGCCTCAAGCTGTTGGGGGGAAAAAACTGCGGTGGAAAATGGACACGTGATAAATTAGCACGTTACTATTGTTCGTCCAAGATCAAAGCTGTAGAAATGTGATCCACGAAAAATGCTGGAAAATTCTTCAAGGATAAAGCAGAATCTATGATGAGAGAAACAGTTTGGATGAAGGATCAGTATCTTGGAATGTCACTTTTCTTTTCCATGTCCACGTGCCAGCTGGCCCACGAGACTGCTGCCAGCATTTTCTATTTAAATTTCTGATTTGTAGTTTTATAGTTTCAGATGTGCTTTAATCAGCTATCCAGTTTACGAGACTAGTCAGAGTACCACTAAAAATAAGATGCGCTGACGCCATGTGAAGATTGTATCTGATATACTGGTAATATTTTTCTTCAGGCATTGATTTCCTGCATTCAAAAGTATGTGATATTCTGTTTAAAAAAATCTCCTTGTCACATGTTGCACTTTTGACAATCAGCAGGGAAATGGTTCCATTATTATATTTCAATAAGGGAATATAACAATATTCTACTTTACTTTTAGAAGCTGTTGGCAAAATACCTAACAGAATGTATTTTTTCTTCCATCATTTATCGGTGCTGAGTTTAACATCTTGTGCAATTGCTTTCGGGCACGGGAAGCAGACACAGAATGATTAAGACTTGCATGTTGTCTAATTATACATTTGGTTCTTGTGCTGTAGATGAGGCAGAGCACCGGCAGTATGAAGAATGGCTGCTGCACACTCAACAGCTGCTTCAGATGCAGCTGAAATTTTTAGAAGAGCAGATTGGTGTCCACAGAAAGTCGAGAAAAGCATTATGTGCCAAACAACGGACGGCCAAGAAAGCGGGACGCGAGTTCCCCGAGGCAGATGCAGAGAAACTGAAACGGGTTACAGAGCAACAAAGTAAAATCCAGAAACAACTTGATCAGGTAAGGTTTGATGATGAGAGATTCTTTTCATCTAACGTTGACTTAGTCCAGTATCTTCCTTTGTTACCTTGATTCAACAATATGTTTTGCTAAGTAGTTGCTGCGTGTAATATTGTAAATGCATTAACAGGTATTTGAAAGTCGTTGGTTCCATCTATCTTCCCATCCAATTCATCACCACCTTTATGATGAGATAACCATACATGCTTAAAGGCATGTTTGGCTGCTATTGCTTTCCCTATGTATTTTTGAAGCCCTTCAGTATGCTTTCCGTGTATGGAACAGGCATATATTGAAAAATGTACTTCACACCTTTGTGAAATCAATTTTGTCTCAAGTTCCATTTTTTATTCTCTGAAGCAATAAATCCCTGCTTAAAGTTCCATAGAAACAGGTACATATCTCCAACCCGGCTTAGCATGAACATTTCTCTTAATAGAACTGTTTCCCTAATTATAACCATATAACAATTACAGCACGGAAAAAGGCCATCTCGGCCAGTCCATGCCGAACAATTAGAAAATAATTGCCAGCGTTTTGTGGAATGAGCTCTGTCAATGCTGAAAGTAAACTTTAATTATTATATTTACATCCTAGAAGTATGTAAATTTGATTGGAATATGAATTGCTCCATTGAAATTAGTGTTCAATTATAGCTTGTGCTGATTAAGTGGGTTATTATAAAATTATCCTGAATTTTTTTTAAATTTATTTTTTTAACAAAGGCATAATTAATTTCAAGTTTTTCTAAAAATTGTGTTTCAGGTCCGCAAACAGCAAAAGGAACATACAAATCTTATGACCGAATATCGGAATAAACAGCAGCAGAAATGCTCCTTATCTCCCTCGGGGGTGATCGGGACAGCCACATCCCAGAATCCTCGCGTAATGCCGAAACTTGCAACACCCATGTTATCGGCAGCACTAGCCCAGCAAGGAGGATCACTCCTTGGACCCCAAGCATTACCGCAACAACCAAATACACTAATAGGACACACGGGAAACATACGACTGCCACTTCAACAAGGACCAACTTTCTTAACCTCAGCTGTGACCCAACAGCAAGAATATTCTTCCGCCTCAGCAACTGTTTCTTCTGCCACTCCAACTAGCTTTTTTCCTGGAAATTCTGCTGCTCAGACACTTGCGAATGAAAACAGACTCCTGCAAGAGAGACACCTTCAGCTGCAAAGAATGCAGCTTGTTCAACAGCAAGGACTAGTTGGGCCAACTCAGCAACAAAGCATCATGGGGAAATTACAACAACAAAATATCATTGGACAGCTTCAACCGACGACTCAGCAAAATATTGTTGGTAACAAACCAATATTGGCCCAGCAGGCTCTCATGGGCCAACAGCAACAAGGCTTCATTGGACAACAGCAAGGGATTATTGTACAATCACAACACCAGCCAGGTCAGCAGCAACTACCCCAGCCGCACATCGGTCAGGGGCAACAGCAACCAGGAGCACCACACCAACAGAGTCTGGCACCTCAACAGCAACACCTACGGTTGATGAGTCAGCAGCATATGTCTCCAATTGGTCAGCAGCAAGGCCTCCTCCTACATCAGCAATCCCATCAACAGGGACTTGCCAATCAACCTAAACCTCCAAGGCCTCAGCAAGGTCTTATGGCACAGCAGTTGGCACATCAGCAAGGTCTTGCAGGTCAACAGCAAGCCCTTGCGTCTCAACAACAGCAACAGAATCTAGTTTTACAGCAACAGACATCCAATGCTGTTTTGCAACAGCAAGGACTCATAGGCCCTCAACAAGTGAATGTTTCTCAGAGTCAACAGCTGGCAACAATGACTCCATTGCAACAACATCACCTTCAAGCAGTTTCAGGACAGCTTCACCCACAAAGTGTTATCAGGCAGAACAACATCCTTCGGCTGTCCACCCCTTTGCAAGGTCAGCAGCAAAGTACAATGGTCCATCACGCCCGAATGCAGGGTATAATGAGGCAGCAATCGCAAGATGTTTTGGGACAACACTTAGCATCACAAGGTATAATTGGGCAGCAGACTCCATTCCACGTCCTCAGGCACCAGCTGCCTGGTATAATGGGGCAGGGACAGCAACAACATCAATCCCAAGGCATGATCACACAGAACATAAGGCAGCAGCATCAGCCCCTCGTATCAATGGAACAAGGACTGCAATCCCAGCCTCAGGGTGCAATGACCCAGGGTCAGCATCATCAGACCCAGAGCACAATTGGACAGGGACAGGAGCATCTGCCCCTCACTGCAGTGGGAATGGGCCAACAGGCACAGGCACAGGCACAACCACCGCCCCCCGAGCCTCAGGTAACGATGGGGCAAGGAATGGCACAGCAACCACCCCCATCCCAGAACATGATTGGGCAACAACCACTGCCACCATCCCAATCCCATGGGACTCTAGGTCAGCAAACACCATCCCAACCACAGAGTACAATCGGGCAGGGGATGGGACAACCGCTCCAGTGCCAGGCCACCGTGAGGCAACAGCCCCCGACCCAGGGCATCGGCGGGCAACAGCCCCAGACTCTGCGCATGGGCAATGTGGGACAACAGCCCCAACCGCTGGGTGCTGACGGACAACAACACCAGAACCAGGGCACCACGGGACAACACCCCCAGCCACTGGGTGCTGGCGGGCAGCAGGCCCAGGGCACGGTGGGACAACAGTCCCCAACCCAGGGCATGGTGGGGCAGCAGCCCCCAACCCAGGCAACAGCGGGTCAACAGGCACAGGGTACCGCAGGACAACAGGCCCAGACCCAGGGCACAGTAGCACAACAGGCCCTGACCCAGGACACGGCGGCTCAACGTGCTCAAGGTACCGCTGGTCAACAAGCCCAGACCCAGGGCACCGCTGGTCAACAAGCCCAGACCCAGGACACAGCGGGTCAACAGGCCCACACCCGGGACATTAGAGGTCAACGTGCCCTGGGCACAGCCGGACAACAGCCCCAGACCCAGGGCATGGCTGGACAACAGCCCCAGACCCAGGGCATGGCTGGACAACAGCCCCAGACCCAGGGCATGGCTGAACAACAGGCTCAGGACATAGCCGAACAACAGGCCCAGACCCAGGGAGCTGCAGGACAACAGACCCAGGGCAGAGCAGTTCAACAACCCCAAACGCAGGGCACTGAGGCTCCACAACCCCAGTCTCAGGGCACAGCGGGTCAACAGCCCCAGTCCATGGGCACCAGCGGACTACAGCCCCAGTCCCAAGGCACTGCGACTCAACCACACCAGGTCCTGGGTCCCGGCAAACAACAGCCCCAAACCCTAGGCCCCCGCATGCAACAGCCCCAGTCGATGGGGACCACGACTCAACAGCACGAGACCCAAGGCACCGACAGACAACAGCCCCAGACCCAAGGCACCGACGGACAACAGCCCCAGTCACTGGGCACCGTGACTCAACAGCCCCCGACCCAAACCACTGACGGAGAACTCACATCATCGCAGGGCACCGGCGAACACGAGCCCCCGTCCCAGGCTACTGACGAACAACAGCCCTCGTCCCTGGACACAGCGACTCAACAGACACCGACCCAAGGCAATAATGGAGAACACTCCTCATCGCAGGGCACCGATGGGCAACAGCCCCCATTGCGGGGCACCGGACAACAGGCCCAAACCCTGGGCACTGATGGGCAACACCCCCAGACCCAGGGCACCAGTGGACAACAGCCCCAGATACAAGGACAACAGTCCCCATCCATGGGCACCGGCAGACAGCAGCCTTTGGACAATGACGGACAGCAGCCCACATCACAGGGCACCAGTGGACAACAGGGTCAGGGCTCTGATGGACAACAGCACCAGTCCCAGTCCCAGGGCACTGTGGGCCAACGGCCGCAGACCACTGACGGACAACAGCCCCATACTCCGGGCACTGACGGACAACAGCCCCAGTCCCAGGGTGCCATGATACAACATCCCCAGTTCCAGGGCACTGGGGGTCAGCATCCGCAGACCCAGAGCCCCACAGTACAACATTCCCAGTCCCTGGGCACCATGGTACAACATTCCCAGTCCCTGGGCGCCATGGTACAGCATCCCCAGTCTCTGGGCACCATGGTACAACATCCCCAGTCTCTGGGTACCAGTGGACAACATTCCCAGTCTCTGGGCACGGGTGGACAACATTCCCAGTCTCTGGGCGCCATGGTACAACATTCCCAGTCTCTGGGCGCCATGGTACAACATCCCCAGTCTCTGGGTACCAGTGGACAACATCCCCAAACTCAGGGAGCCATGGTGCAACATCCGCAGAGCCAGGGAGCCATGGTACAACATTCCCAGTCCCTGGGTGCCATGGTACAACATTCCCAGGCACACAGCGCCATGGTACAACATCTCCAGACCCACGGAACCATGGTACCCCATCCCCAGACCCTGGGAGCCACAGGACAACAGCCTCATCAGGGCCCTTTGGGGCACGGAGTAGTACAGCAGCAGTTATCCCAGGGAGCTGTGGGAATGGGTCAGCAGCCTCAGGGGCTCGGTCTGGCAGGAGTTGGACAACAGCAAACGCAATCTCCTGGTATAATTGGAGTGGCACAACAGCAGCTCCAAATTCAGAGTACAATGGGGATAGCACAACAGCAACCCCATGGCGCAATTGGGATGGGACAATCTCAATCTCAAGCCCCAATGGGGCAGGCAAAGCAACAGCAGCAGCAGCAGCAGCAGCAGCAGCCCCAATGTTTGATTGGGATAAGGCATGGGCAACAACAGCAACTACTCCATGGCCTGATGGGACAATGGCAGTTGCAGACACAAGGTGTAGCCAGACAAGGACAACTACAGAACCTGTCTGGTCAAGAACAGCTATCCCAGACTATGGTGAACCAAGAGCAAGGACAGCAGCAACTGCGTTCACAGAGCATATTTGGGCAAAGTCAAGGACAGCTGCAACTGCAGAGCTTTATGGCACAGAGGCAGTCTCCAGGTACAATGGGGCAAGGACAGCGGTTTCAGAGTTTGGGTACAATGAGTGGAGAGCAGCAAGAGCAACAACAAGAGCAGCCGCCTCCGGGTACACTGAGTCAGGGACTGCAACGAGCCCAAATTGCAATGGAGCAAGATTCATTGCTGCCTCCCCAATGCGTAATGGGACAGGACCGTAACCAGCCCCAGATTCAGAATATGCCTAAGAACGCAGTAGGGCTGGGACAGTCTCCGGGTATGATGTATCAGAATCTACAAACACGATCAGTGATATCAGTGCAACAAGCAATGCAACAAGGTGTCGCAGGGCAGCAGAGATCAATGGCTCATCAAAATCAATTAATGAGACGTGTACACCCATCTGTTACAAATCTCCAACAGAATAATGGTCTCGGTTTGCAAGGAGTCGTGCGTGTAGCGACATCTCAGCAGCACGGAACAGTGGGAGATCCAAGGCAGGGAATGCAAAGCATCATGACTCCACAGTCGTTTCAACAGCAGCATCCAGGCCTACGTCCAGTCCAAGTGACCAGTCAACAGATGGGTTTGGGTCCTCTTCGTCCAGGCATGGTTTATGTGCAGCAAATTAAAGCTGAACATGGAGGGAAACCTCAAGAGATGGCCCATCTAATTCAAAACAAACAAGCAAGGCAGAACGCAGGGTCAACAAATGAATTGGTATCTGCCCAAGCTCATTGCAATCGTTCACAAATCCTCCATCCTGAGGTAAATAAAAACAATTCGGGTGATGTGTCACTACAAAATGAAACTTTGGAAACAATAGTACAGCCACAATCAGAAGTACTCAAAAGCCACGAATCTGAAGAAAGTACTCATTGTATGGCAAACCCTATTGGGATAATACATCAGAAGATATTGGATTCTAAATCTGATGCATCGGCAATGAAGCCACATGGCACTGGCGACAAAGCAAATTCTGTCACTGAGTCACAAACTAGAATTAATATGGAGACGCACGAGCAAAGCGAGTTGACTAAAGCTTGCACATTCGACTTCCCAGTATCCCCCCAAAATCAAGTCACAAAGGAGGAATACCCCGGACTGCGAGCAGAATCGTCGCTGTTGAATCAAACGAATGGGCAAGAGGAATGTGTGCACAAAGTGGTGGGAAGACAGGATAGCTGTTCCAACTTACAGGATGGTACTGTTAAAGGTGCCAACACAAGTGCAGGTCACTTAGTGAAACAGGAAAACATTGAGGCAATTCGCTGTGGGTATTCTGAGGGAACCTTAAAACATGAGTTAAATACTGACTCCTTCAATGCCTTGAATGTAGGGGACCAGTCTTTCCTTGCCCCCAGATCTGAAGCTGGACAACTGCTTCTGCAGAAACTGTTGCGCACAAAGAACTTGCAGCTTGTGGCACAGCGCTCTGGTGATGGAACACACTTAGCTATAAAAGGACACATTGAAAGCAAAGCCGTGATGATAGATCGGAAACTTCAAGGTGCAACTGGAAATCCAGAGGTTAGTTTACAATTATGTCAGCAAAGTTGAAAATTGAGAAAAGTACAGGTACTGGAAATGTAAAATAAAAAAGTAAATGCAGGAAATATTCAGCAAGTCAGGCTGCATCTAAAGGAAGAGAAACGTAGAGTTAATGTTTTGGGTCACAAATTCAGGAGAGTGTACTCTGTGTTTCTTCTCCCACGGATGGGGCCTGGACCTGTTGAGTATTTTCAGCGATTCCTTTTTTAATCTTGTATGTCAACAAGGGATTTGGGCCAAACACTAGCAGATGGGATAAGCTTAGATTGGCACCTTTTTCGGCATGGACGAGTTGGGCCGAAAGGCTTGTTTCCGTATAACATAACTCTGACTTTATCTTAAAAAGCTTCAATAACAATATAAAGAGATTGGAGCAAAAATAAATATAGTCCCATAGAGACAACAACTGGCAAAATTAATGTGGGGGATTTAAAAAAAAAATCCCAAATATTTGTTTCTTGGTATAAGACATGTTTCTACAATACTAGTGATAAAAATGGAAGGGGCAAAGGCTCCAATCTTTTTTTTATCGTGTCCATCTTGTTACAAATGTTGACCTCACTGTCATCGTCTGTCCTGAAAAGGACGCAAGTTTCCGGCGACAATCAGTGGAAGCCATCACTTGTCGCAGTAGATGATGGTGGTAGCAGAATTAGCTCAGGATACTTCCAGTTTCCAGCAAGGCTCCAATGATAGTGGTTAACCTAGAGTAATTAATATCATGAGATATGAACAATTTACATCGGGGAGACTAAGCGGCGGTTGGGTGATCGTTTCGCCGAACACCTCCGCTCAGTCCGCATTAACCTACCTGAACTCCCGGTGGCTCAGCACTTCAGCTCCCCCTCCCATTCCCAATCCGACCTCTCTGTCCTGGGTCTCCTCCATTGCCAGAGTGAGCAACACCGGAAATTGGAGGAACAGCACCTCATATTCCGCCTGGGCAGCTTGCATCCTGATGGCATGAATGTTGAATTCTCCCAATTTTGCTAGCCCTTCCTGTCTCCTCCCCTTCCTTAACCCTCGAGCTGTCTCCTCCCATCCCCCCGCCCTCGGGCTCCTCCTCCTCCCCTTTTTTCCTTCCTTCTCCCCTCCCACCCCCCATCAGTCTGAAGAAGGGTTTTGGCCCGAAACGTTGCCTATTTTCTTCGCTCGATAGATGCTGCTGCACCCGCTGAGTTTCTCCAGCAATTTTGTGTACCAGAGAAATTAAGGGACTGAAATGGACAAATGCCCTGGAACCAACTACAAACATTCATGGTTCTAAGGGAGGTAGCTGTAAAAATTGCAGGTGCATTAGCAATGATATTTCCAAATTCACCATTTTCTAAAAGATTGGAAGGCGGCAAATTTGACATCGCAAATTAAGAAAGCATGGAGAGAGGGGAAAAAAATAAACTATAGGCTAATTAGCCCGACATCTGCCATAATGTGCAAAATGGACAGCCCTTCATGCGTAGAAAATCATAATATTATTAAGCGAGTCATGGCAAATTTAAGTGAAAATAATCAGAGAGAAAAATGTGGGGAAATGTGAAATTGTGCCACTTAATCCAGCCACTTAAGAATCGAAATATGGATTAATATCTAAATGGAGAGAGACTACAAAGAGTGAAGTTCTGAAATCTTGGTGTTCTGGACTATGAATCTCACAAAGTTAGCAGGTAGGTTCAACATGTGATGAAGCAAACACGCAGCAGAATGTTGGCCTTCATGACAAAGGGGTTGAAGGTCATTTTCAGATTGACAGGCTGGTTATCCTGCATCCAGTGACTCACCTCATACTATTCAGGACACTACTGCCCGTTTGATCGATCCACTTGCATTTCCCAGACTCAACCTCTACTGCTCAAAAAGAACAAGGGTAGTAATTTAATGGGATAACCACCCCCTACACATTCTCCACCCCACAGAGTTTCTCACCATTCTGACTTTGTCGTCACACGATCTAAGTCCTGGAACTCCTTTCCTAGCAGCACTGGGAGAATCTTCACCAATAAAGACTGCTGGAGTTTCATAAGGTGCTTTGCCATCCCTTTGTCAAGCAGATGCTGCCCAACCTGCTGAGTACTTTCAGCATTTCCTGTTCACATTTCACATTTCCTGTATCAGCAGCTTTTTAGATTTTAATTCCCAACCTTGAGATCACCATCAACCACATCTCTAATAGTTACTTGATCAAACTCATGGTAATATATTTGCAGAGTTAGTTTGTCTTTTAGGTCTCAAATGCTCTGCATGTATGCATTCAGACATTAATTTTCATCTTTTATAACCTTTTACCTTGAATTTACTTTGTTTACCAACCAATGTGCTATTGTGGTAACCATACCGACCCTTCCTATCTCAGTCCGGATGATCATTTCCCAAATTACTGCATTGCTCACACACAAACGCACATCAGCGTTTTTCCTTTAGTTTCAAGCTTTCTCTTCATCCAATGGTAGAGATTTTCTATAAACGTTCAAAATAATTATGAAGAGAAATGTCAAAGCGCAGTTGGCTCTTCCTGCTCTTGCTTTGGGATCACATTTAATAATCTAGTATGGACTCCTGAAAAATGAACGTCATCATATCTGATTCTATGGATTTTGTTTGTGCTTTGGTGTATTTGAGTGAAAATGCTGAGGTCTGAAGCTGAGTTTAATTTGTTTTTCTTTGTTTATGCAAGATTAAGGAATTTCAAGAAATTAGCAAGAAAAACCTGGCTCCAAAATCGAAAAGGACCCAAAAAGCAAATGACAGAGGCACCAACTCACGAAAGAAGAGTAAAAAGGAAGAGGGAATAAAAAGTACAGATGCCCTCATGAAGCAGTTGCAACAGGTATCAATCAGTCCATGATTTTAATTAACTTAGTATCACTTGGAATCTTGGGACTGAGATCAGACAGTAAAATCATTTCAATCAATTACAGGGAATTCTCTAATCTTTTGCATGGCATAGTACCTCCCTGATGCCAGGTTATAGGGCAAGAAGAATTTGTTCAGATTCATGGCACAACCAAGCAAAATATAATAAATTGAGCTGAAGTGAAAAGGGGGGGAAACGAAATAGAATATGAGAATGAAATATAATTTAACATAAAGGATTGCAAGAGTATGTATGTTAAATATTTACATGATTGTTCATGAATGAATCTGTAGATTACATGCCAGGCTGTTGCTGTGCTTCTCTCTATTGTGGGCATTATTATCATTTTTATTCCCCCAGCAACTGTCCCTCCTCCCTTTGATGGAACCTACCGTCGAGGTGAATTTTGGCCTCTTTCCTCCATTTGGGAGCAGTCCCTTCAATAGCAAGAACCAACTGAAAGGATCATTTGGGAATGCAGTGCTGGATAGTGTTCCTGATTACTACTCGCAGCTTCTCTACAAGGTAAATGTGACTGAAATTACACTTATGGTTGCGTTTAGCATAATTTGCTGAGATAAGTTGAGTAAAAAAGATCTAGTTTTCCCTGCAGAATAATGTGATTGAGTCATTCAGCTGTAATTGGAAATGGGCCCTTTGGCCCAACCTTTGGTTGTGTGTGTGTGTGTGTGTGTGGTTGTGTGTGTGTGTGTGTATGTGTGTGTGTGTGTGTGTGTGTGTGTGTGTGTGTGTCTCTCTGTGACCACATGCACTGAATGGGTCAGTTTCCACCCACAAATACATTCCGCGGTGAATAATAACCGGTGGTGCAGCGGTAGTTGCTGCCTCACTGCGCCAGAGACCCGGGTTCGATCCTGACTACGGGTGCTGTCTCCCTGTGTTTGAGCGGGTTTCCTCCCACACTCCAAAGACGTCCGGGTTTGTCGGTTAATTGGCTTCAGTAGAAATTGTTCATTGTCCCTAGTGTGTAGGATAGTGCCAGTGTACGGGATGAATTGCTGGTCCGTGTGGACTCGGTCGGCCAAAGATACCGTTTCCACGCTTTACAGTCTAAAGAGGAGTTGATGAGTATGTGAGTGAATACATTTCCTGTACCTCTGCAAATAAGATGATGAATGGGATTGTTCCACTGGGTGCCAGCAGGAACACAATGAGTTGAATTGGCTCATCCTGTGTTTGCAGGTATTGTGTCACTGCTTTGTAAAGTGTGAATTAAGTCTCTGACAGAGTGTTTTCTGTTGCCTTCCAAAGTTAAATCTTGTTTGTTGGCATCTGATAAAAAGCAGTGAGTCAAAAAAGTAGTTTGGATCTGGTCAAAGCAAATGAATGGATCAGTAGTGATGAAAATGCTGTCTGGAACGTAGGTGAGTGGAGACTTGCAGACAGAAATAGCCCAGCATGTTGAAATCAAAAATCATTCTGAGAATATATTGGTAATCTAAGTCAAGTACTTTAGGTGAAACATTTTGTATGCAGGTTGAGCTTCAGAAAAATATGGTATTTCAAACCAAAGACAACTATCTCAACTATACTTCTTCCCACCCTGCTTGCTGCAAACTCTCTATCCCCTACCAATTCCTCCGTCTATTCCACATCTGGACGCAGCCATGATCAAGATGAGGTGTCTATTCTATCTGCGCCCAAGATGAGGTGTTCCATACTAGAACATCTGAGATGTCCTCATTCTTCAGGGAACGAGGGTTCCCCTCTCCCATCATAGATGAGGCCCTCACTTGTGTCTCCTCAGTACCCGGCAGCTCTGCCCTTGCTCCCCCTCCCCCAAGTCGCAAAAGAGACAGAATCCCCATAGTCCTTACCTTCCACCCCATCAGCCGTCGCATACAGCACATACTCTGAAATTTCCGCCACATCCAACGGGATCCCACCATTAGCCGCATTTTCCCATCTCCACACCTTTCCGCCTTCTGCAGAGACCGTTCTCTCTCTCTCTCTCTCACTCTCTTGCTCTCTTTTTTGCATATCTTTCATTGTCCACACCACCCCCTATATCTCTCGTTTCCCTTATCCCGAACCAGCCTGAGGAACAATCTCGACCCGAAACGTCACCCATTCCTTCTCTCCAGAGATGCTGCCTGTCCCGCTGAGTTACTCCAGCATTTTGTGTTTACAAATTATTTCATAATGCTGTCTTAAGTGTATGCATTTGTTGTGTTCTGTACATGTTTGTGGAAGAACATCTTGCAGATATTTGCTGCTTTATAACTTTCAAAAGAAAGTTGCATTGGTTTGGACCTTGAGTGCAAGGTCGTCTCTTTCCATTTTCTGGCATTGTCGATTAAATTTTCTGTCCGTCTTCAGCAGAACAATTTGAGTAACCCACCAACGCCACCCTCTTCGCTGCCTCCTACGCCGCCTCCCTCTGTTCAGCAGAAACTGGTTAATGGTTTAGCCACTTCTGAGGAGCTCACTGAAAGACAGAAAGAACATGAAGGACAAAAAGGTATGAGAATTCATTAGAGAAAAACTATTGGCACAATAAATAATGATTTGATCTAACGCTATCAAGAGGGATGTTTTGATTTTGGTGAGTAGTAAAAGTTGTGTTGGGTGGGGAGTTGATGGGAATGTGGGGAGAATAAAATTGGTGTAGGGGAGAACCATGCAAACATATGTGTTTGGTGACCAGTGCAGACTCAGTGGCCCGAATTTGCCGTTTCCACAATGCATCTCGCTATGACTGAGTCGGGGAGTTGACGGCCGCTGGTCGATGGGCAGCGGTGCATCGTCAGTAGCATCATCATACTCCTCAGATTGTAACCAATAAACAACTCTGTACACCTTGTTTTCCCTCAACCTTTCAATTTTGGTATTGTAAACTACAAGTTTTGGCTCTTCAAACCACACATGACATGCCTTTCTGCCCACTACTTTCCCATTAAGAATATGCTGTAGATCATCACATTTAGAGTAGTCCAAATTCTGATCATCTCTGCGAATGCTGTCTAAATCACTCATTTGCTGGGAATTCGGATTGACAATTTTGCATTTCTTCTTCGGAGACATCTGTTTAAAATGTAAAGGACAAAAAACACTGAACAGCATTAACAGAAACAAGTTATTATTTGCAGTTTTAGTAAAAATGATAAAGTTAAACGCTAAAACAAATAGTAAATGCCCAACAAAAAATTCATACTCATCAGTTTCATCTAATCAATTAAATTCATCTAAATTCAATTACTAGATCTAAACATGTTTCCATTTCTTAAGGACCTTAAAGTTAACAACTGTTGCCCAACCCACCGAAATCCTACCATTCACGTACACAATAGTTAGGGGTGACTTACAGTGGCCAGTTCACCGACCACCAGCATGTCTTTGGAGGAAACTGGAGCACCCAGGGGAAACCCCTGGAGTCGCACGGAGGATGTGGAAACTCCACACCTAGTATTTCAGTATTCAGTATTTACTTTAATATCATTTCACTGAGTACTTACATACACAGAAGAAACGAAAAATTGTTTCTCATCAGTTCCTGTCAGTGCAGTTAATAAAAGCAGAATAAATGCATGCAACTTTAAAATTAACATATCTAAAATCGACCTAAAAATTGAACTAAAAACAGACATTCAGACCGAACAGTGGCTTTACCTTGGCAGGGATCTAGCTGTCAAAGTATGGGCGAGGTTAGATGTGTTGGTGTATGATGTATGGGGAGGGGACACAGCCCGTTAACTAGTTTTATTGCCTGTGGGAAGAAGCTGTGTAACATCCTGCTGGTTCTGCAGCTGATGGTCCTGTACCTCTTCCCAGATTCCCACACAGATGAGACTCGAGGTCAGGATTGAACCCTGATCACTGGAGTAAAAAGGCAACAGCTCTACTAGCTGTGCCATTTGGGTGCCCAAATCTTAAATTAATTTGTTTTTTTTTAAAGATGGATTGATTTTGAGTGATATTCTTGTGCAAAAATTTTTTTCAAATGCTATTATGTTTTATTGTAAAGTTGGAATTAAACTGAAGTGATTGTATTTAATTAGAAAACCTTTTACTGGTGAGATTCCCTATCTTGTCATATTGGTTTTAATTTCTGATATGCCCGTGGCAAGGTACAGAGCTCACAGTTGAATATTATGTAACTTTTGTCCTTGGTTTATTTATTACAATGCAGTGTAATGCTATTTTTATTCTACTTCATTGCAGATCTCATGACGACAGAACTGAAAAATATGGACATGTTGGCTTCCTTGCCCACACCACCACACAATCAAAATGAAGATCTAAGGTTTTTTATTCCCAGCTAAGACTTCTTTAAAATTCTATTCATTCTTTTTCTTAAATGCTCACTGATTTATTTTAAGTCTTCAATTTTCATAAGAGCAAAGCTTTAATGCCCCTGTCCCACTTAGGAAACCTGAACGGAAACCTCTGGAGACTTTGCGCTCCACCCAAGGTTTCCGTGCGGTTCCCGGAGGTTTTTGTCAGTCTCCCTACCTGCAACCTCCGGCAACCACCTGCAACTGCCGGGAACCGCACGGAAAGCTTGGCAGAGGCGCAAAGTCTCCAGAGGTTTCCATTCAGGTTTCCTAAGTGGGACAGGGGCATTACTGCCGTAAGTCACTGTGCTATTTACACAAAGTAGCAGGTGGATTTTGTACCTAATTGGCATGCAATCCTAGAGCATTGTGCAAAGGCATTGCTCCTTCTTCCTTGTAACAGGTCGCCAAATTGATAAATATAACTTTTGTTAACAGCTTGGGGAAGTTAATGTTGGAAATACTTCCTTCCTATCGTTTCAAGAAGTATGGTAGCATAATGGATAAGTTACTGGGTTAGTATCCAGCGATTTGGCCTTTTAAACTGGAGACCAATTTGAATCCCAATATAGCAGCTGGGAGATTTAAATTCAAATGATTCAATAAATCTGGATTTTAAAAGGTAGTCTCAGTAATGGTAATTATGAAGCTACCAGATTGGCATAAAAACCCATTTGGTTTTCTAATGCTCCTCATACAAGAATATCTGCTTCCCTTGTCCAGTTTGTTTTGTGTGACCCCTTCAGGAATACATCACAAGCTCTGGCATATCACAGAATAAGCATGTGCAACCAAGGATGAATTATTTTCCTTTTTTTTTAATTTTAAGATTACTTTTAAAGTAACCAAAGTTCTAGAGTGAAAATGAAACAGCCGATTGAAGGAAAGCACACAGGGGATGTCCAGTTGCCTTATGATCAGAATCTACCTGCAGTCCAGGATGTTGCGGCAGTTCTAAATCGTAAAGAAATTGATTCATACTTTCTTCTCAACAGTAGAGCGGAGTTGGAAGAGGACAGACAAACCCCTGACAGCATTGTGCCGGCATCCTCACCAGAAAGTGTTCTTGGGCAGGAAACATCCCGGTTTCCCTTGCTGACTGAAGTGAAGGAAGAGTCCATGGACCGTGCCCTATCTCCTGTCATTCCCATCATTCCAGGAGCTTGTATCCCAGGTTAGTATGAGAAATTAGTAATTGCCAATTAGGCAACGTTTAATCATTGCTTACAATGTTTACCGTGATCCTGTGGTCACAAAGAATTCTATAATACCTTTCTAATTTTATCCCTGCACCTTCTGCAATGTTTTGCCCTGCACCAAGTTTCTTCAATGTTGAACACTCGGTATTTGTCATTAACTTGCCTTTTAATGCCATTTCCAACCCCGTGTGTTCCTTAACTTCCTGATTTGGGAATCCCCTCTATTTTAGTGGGAAAATACTTAGTCCAAACCGTCATCTTATTGAATGCCTTCAACTCATGATGCTGATTTCCCTTCATGTTGCAGATTATAGTCCATTTTTTCACCAGCTCATATCGGTAGATTTTTTCTCTCCATCTGGTTTAACTTATTTTCTGTCACTTTGGTAAATCTAACTAAATTATGATTGCTGTCTCCAAATTATTTTCCCACTGCTCACATTTCCCCCTTTGTCCAGTTAAATCCTTGAAACAAAGTCCTGTACTGCCCCCTCTTGATCAGTTTGTGAAATACTTTTTTTAAACATTCTCTTGAATAAGCAAGTTCGGTATTCTGACTGCGCATGCCCAGGTCATAGGTCACTCGCGATAAACACGCTCGGCAACCGTGCCGCCGTATGCACACAGACCTGCACCTCATCCATAGCCAGGATCGGACCCGGGTCTCTGGCGCCGCAAGCGCTGCCGAACCGCCACTGGACCATCCCCGTCTCCTCCCGAGTGCCCCAGGCCCACGGCCAGCGCGGAGAAGAAGAGCTAACTCCAGCTCAACTCTGCCTGTCCCGCCGGGTTAACCTACAGCCCTGGACTGACAGGACACCAGCCCGGAGCAGTGGAGTTAGCGGTTCTTCTCCACGCTGGTTGTAAGCCTGGGCCGCCACTCCCGTCTGACTTGCGTCAGTCCAGGGCTGTCGGTTAACCCGGCGGGACAGGCAGAGTTGAGCTGGAGTCAGCGCTGCTTCTCCGCGCTGGCTGTGGGCCTGGGGAGCCGCTCCTGTCTGTCTCCCAATGTCTCCGTCCGCCCCCCGATGGGGGTGGCGCACTCGGGAGGGGACGGGGATGGTCCAGTGGCGTTCGGCGGTGCTTGCAGCGCCAGAGACCCAGGTTCAATCCTGGCTGCGGACGAGGCGCAGTTGCCGAGAGTGTTTATCTCGAGTGACCTTTGACATATCCCATGATTCGTTGCGCTTTTCGGAATACTAAACTCGCTTATTCATTTCAAGGATTCAAGATAGTGAATAAGGTTGTGGACGATTACAGCAGGATCTGGATCGATTGGCCAGGAGGGCTGAGGAATGGTTGATGGAATTTAATACAGAGAAGTGTGAGGTGTTGCATTTTGTGACGTTGAACAGGGGCAGGACCTACACAGTAAATAGTAGGCCTACGGGTAGTGTTGTTGAGCAGAGGGATCTAGGAGTACAAGTGCATGGTTCCTTGAAGGTCGAGACACAGGTAGATAAAGGTGGTCAAAAAGGCTTTTGGCACTTTGGCCTTCATCAGTTAGAGTATTGAGTCTAGAAGTTGGGAGGTTATGTTGCAGTTATATAAAGACGTTGGTGAGACCGCATTTAGAATATTGTGTTCAGTTCTGGGCACTGTTGTAGGAAAGATATTGTCAAGTTTGAAAGGGTTCAGAAAAGATCTATGGTCATCTCATAGTGGCATCAGAATCCTCCCAATATTAGTTATTATGTATGACATACGTTGTTAATCCATATGCAGGAGCACCTGGTGCAAAATGTCATTTAAATGGTCTTTAAACTTGGACTTGCTAATGCAATATGTAAATGATACTTCTATTCAAATAAGTAAATACAGTGTTTTAGGTTTTTTTTTTAATTTTAAGGAAAAATAACAAGCACTGTGGTATTTAATGTCTTGCTAAGTCCACATTTCAATTCTGAGTTACTAATTTGTCCATTTCAAATGCTTGTTTCTCTTTAGTATTTCCTGACACAAAGCCATTTGTAAATACAGAACCATTTGTCGAAAATACTGAGAAGGACGCACCTTTCTCTGGTCCATGGAAGAGTGAAAAAGGAAACCAGGTTGCAGTCACACTCACTGTCTCAGGAACTGTTGCCAAGGTAAATAACTAATTTAAACCTATTCTGGTCTCGTTCTTGGCAGTTTGATTCATGCCAGCTGGTGTCATTAGAGTCGTATTGCACAAAATCATTCAATGTTCTCCTGTTTACCACAGGTAGACATCGTACAAAATGTAATGCAAATTCTGTACACATTAACACTGAACAAATACATCTCTGAGATGAAGATATAGGTATAAAGAAACAAGATTAGGAATGGTACAAACTGGTTTCATGTCTTTAATATCTCAATAACTTTTATTTGTTATAGGATATAAATAGAATGATGACGGTTCTTGCTCAGTTGCTCCAAATGAAGATCCCGGGATCCTACGAAGTTGCGGATGTTCCAGACAGCTCACGGTCTTTCCTGCCAGGTGGGAAAAAATCCACGTTGGAAGCCCCTGATCAAGGTATGTGTAACTACGTAATTTGAATCCGTCGTTGGGAATTAGATATTTCCCATGGATAATAAATCCTATGCTCCAGAAGCGAAAAATAACAATTGTGCCACTCTGGTCATTTCTATTCAAGTAAGCAAAGCAACAGTTTCTAAACTAACTTTGGAGTCGGAAATTGACTCTTGACGTCCTGTGTTTTCCACTGGCGGGGTTTTGGCACGTATTTGATTTCCTTAATGGCTCAGCATTTAAAATAGATGGTTTACTATATCGTTTGTTGTCGATTTCAGTTTGTTAACAATTAAAGTAATGAAAAAATACTGTTGGATTCATCATACCTCATATGCTGCCTATTATATTCTTGGCTCTGTTTCATTAACCCCACAAAGCAAGGTTGCCCCCAAACACCACCCATCCCGAACACTATTTAATTATTTATTTCAGCGTGCATCACTCATTGAATTATATAGAAATTACAACAATCGGGCCATTTGACCCAACTCTCGTTGAAGCTTCCATGTATACTTCCTTACAATAGAGGGGAGGCTATTTCAGCCCATCAGGTCTATGTCAGCTCACAGAGCAATCCAGTTAATCTACCAACCCGCGTATCTTTTGGGATGTGGGAAGAAACTAGAAACCCTAAACTGGAGGAGGACACATGTGGTCGCAGAGAGAAAATGCGTACTCCACTTCGACAGCACCCAAGGTCAGGATTGAACCTGGGTTACTGGAGTTGTGACTCAACAATTTTATTAGCTACATCACTGTGCCCCAAAGACGTTTCCTCCATTTGAGCAGTACTACTCAACTCTCAATACAAAACAGTAACAACAGTCGTACATACTTCCGGATTACCAAACTAGCACTGTTTTCCTTGCTAGTTGATAATGTTGACGTTTGAATTATTTTTCTTAGTAGGCTCCAAAGAAGATTCAGTGGATTTGGAGAAACTGGTGTTGGAAAAACATAATTGGTTCAAGCAGTATGATGTCACGTTACCAGGCTCTGCCCTTAAGAAACCAGGGGAAGAGATGGCAACTGCCACACCGGTATGTGTATACTCCCAGCTGAAGAGCATGTGGTTATTGGGATACATTTCGATGGGGAGAGCGATATTTAAGTATGACGAGCGATGGTAACGGAATCCCTGATTTCTTGGAGCTTGCATAAGAACTCTGAGAAGTTTCCTCATTTTCCTGAAATTAACCACAATTACTCTTTTTAGTTTATTTCCTCCTGAAGTTATCTTGACAATTGTATATGATGATCTCATTGATCATTTAGTAAAATGTTCCTCAACTGTAATCCACTTACATGTCAGAGTGGTTGATGGTCAAGACCCCAGACTGCCAGATGAAATCTGGTTGGTACACAAACATGATTTTCAAACACACTTTGAGAACAGTAGAGACATTGTTTTTTTTTAAGAAGAAAGCGTTCACGTTTTCAGTGACATCCATGACTCGGCTGGTAGCAATCTTGGCAGGCAGAAAGCTTTCAATTCTGACTCCAGAGATGTGAATTGAAAAATATATGCATCACTTTAATGCAGCACTTATTCAGTGCTACACTATACTGTGACAGATTTTTCAGATGACATATTAAACAGAAACGTAATGGGTTGTCTTGTGAAGTTAAAGGTGGTATCCATAATGTCCTTCATTCAACATCACTAAAACTAATTACCTGGTCCTATCATTGATCTTTTTAGGAACTTAATGTACAAAGATTGGCTGGTGCATTTCTTGCAGTTGATGTTTACACTTGTGACTGTACTTAAAAGTATTTAAATGGTCTGCAAACATCAACGACAGCCCTTAGCGGAAGGCAATTAGCAATGTGAGCTCGGCTAGAGTGGGAAGAGGTTGCAGAGGTATGGTAGCACATACTGTGGAAGGACTACCAGATAAGGTCAAGAATTTTCAAATCGATGCATTGGGGAATGAAAATTGGCTGAAACCAATGTTGCCACGGAGGCGCTGTGCAGAAAGATTTGAATGACACTTTTTTTTAAAATGAGAAACCGATTGTTGTTTTCAATATATTGGTAACTTATGTTGTTTCAAAACATAATGTCTTCTATTGCTGTTCTCTCTTCAGGAAACTTCCTCAGAATGTCCAACCAAGGAAAGAATTGTGGTGCATCATTATAGCAATAATATGTCTATACTCGATGTTCACCAGCTTCCCATAATACAGCCAGAGAGTTCTCCACCCTCATCCCCAAGTATATCATCACCTGGAACTCCAGCAGAGTCAAGCAAGCCTGATCCATCAATTGAATCACCAAAGATCAAGCATCCTCTCCCACTGGATGAAAAGCAGTTTGAGGAACCTCAACCACTGATGAAGAGATGGCGAGGAATCCGTTGGAAGCGTTTGGAATTTAAACTCATATTTCATAAAGGGAAATTTAAACATGTCTCACAACATGAAATTGAAGAACTCATTCAGAAGCTGGGGACATCATTGAAACCAGACCCCATGCCCAAGGACACTCGGCGGTGCTGCTTCTGTCATGAAGATGGTGATGGAACAACAGATGGGCCAGCAAGACTGTTGAATCTGGATTTGGATTTGTGGGTCCATCTAAACTGTGCGTTGTGGTCCTCTGAAGTTTATGAGACTCAGGCAGGGGCACTGATAAATGTGGAAGTGGCTTTCCACAGGGGACTCACCACAAAGTGTGCTTTTTGTCAAAAGACCGGTGCCACTACGGGTTGCCATCGGGTTCGGTGCCCAAACACCTACCATTTTGCTTGTGCTATCCGTGCCCGGTGTATGTTTTTTAAGGACAAGACCATGCTCTGCAGTCAACATAAATTGAAAGGAGCAAATGAACAGGAAATTCGTTGTTTTGCCGTTTACCGCCGCGTCTACATTCAGAGGGATGAGGTGAAGCAGATCGCCAGCATTGTGCAGCGTGGCAAACGCAGCCATATGTTCAGGGTTGGCGGCCTGATTTTTCATACCATCGGTCAGTTGCTCCCCCATCAGATGCAGGAATTCCACAGTGTAACCGCTCTTTATCCAATTGGATTTGAAGCGACTCGAATTTATTGGAGTATGCGATACACCAACAGGCGTTGCTGCTACCACTGCACCATCAATGATACGAATGGAAAACCCGAGTTTGATGTCCAGATTATTGAACAAGGACATGAGGATTTGATTGTTACTGATTGGACCCCACAAGGTAAAATATGACCAAATCATGTTCAGAATAAATATTGAACTCAAATATTAGCTGCGGTTTAGAAATACTTAATGGCCCCATCCAATCCTTAACTCCAAAAATGTCAACAGGAAACCTGCCTCTTAATATAATTTTATGAAACATGCCATATCACTTTGAATGCAATACTTCCTCTCCCACGTATTATTTTAAATGTTAGCATCTCATCCTGTGTAGCTTCAGTGCAGTTTATGCAGTTGGCTTTCACTCTTAAATTTATAGTGTTGGAATTGTTTATTCCTGATTATATTTACTAATTGTAATGCTCTTGGTGCACACTGGTGCAGATGACAACCTTGTATTCTGTCCTGATTGTGACCTGTAGAAATTATTATTCTGTTAATGTCTTGTTAAAAATGTATTATTCGGTTCTATTTTCAAATGCTACTCATAATTTCCATTATTGCCATGTGTGGTCAGCTAACGTTTCATAGCAGATGGGACAGATATCTGTGGTACATTTAGCATAATGGAAAAGTGCATCTAATACCACCGTATATTGTGCTGCTGATCTGTTGACATGCTTTAGTCAGTGTAAACGGGTTGGGAAAGTGAAACATTTTTGAACTGAGTATTTTTGGTACTTAAGCTGTTGAACCATAACTTGTAAATGACCAGTGTGTATTTTCTACATCCTCTCATTTCTCAGGAGTTTGGAACAGAATTCTTGAACCGATTGTGAGGCTGCGTAAAGAAGCAGACATGCTGAGACTTTTTCCTGATTATATTAAAGGAGAGGATATGTTTGGTCTGACTATCCACGCTGTCCTGAGGATCGCAGAATCGGTAAGAAAAGATAAGCCCCAAATAAAGAAGTACCTGCAAATTCAGGTTCTTGAAGTACTTATTATTGGATCAGCATATAATGTAAACATCTATCTCGGCTTGTACTCGCTAGAATTTAGAAGATTGAGGGGGGATCTTATAGAAACTTACAAAATTCTTAAGGGGTTGGACAGGCTTGATGCAGGAAGATTGTTCCCGATGTTGGGGAAGTCCAGAACAAGGGGTCACAGTTTAAGGGTAAGGGGGAAACCGTTTAGGACCGAGATGAGGAAAACATTTTTCACACAGAGAGTGGTGAATCTGTGGAATTCTCTGCCACAGAAGGCAGTTGAGGCCAGTTCATTGGCTATATTTTAGAGGGAGTTAGATGTGGCCCTTGCGGCTAAAGGGATCAGGGGGTATGGAGAGAAGGCAGGTACAGGATACTGAGTTGGATGATCAGCCATGATCATATTGAATGGCGGTGCAGGTTCGAAGGGCCGAATGGCCTACTCCTGCACCTATTTTCCATGTTTCTATGTAAATCTCCACTAAGTTGGGCTACTGTGCCTCCCTCCACTGTAGAGACTAATAAATGTCATAAGATGACGTGAGCATAAGGAGAAAGATGGGGAGGGAAAATATGAAAGATGGTGATGTGTTGTAGTCCTGAAACAGGATGTCCAAAATGGAGCAGATATGCGGTGTGAATATATCCAGTAGTCACTTGAATCCTGAGAGAATGCAAGGGAAAATTAGGTTTGTGAATGGCTTGCTGAGATGAGAGTTGAATGGAGAGTGGATGAGAAGCTGGTGCATGGGTAGACTGGTCAAGGTTTTTCTGTAAAAATAGCAATTCAGATAGCAATAGTTTTATGTATGTAAGTAGATATAGAGGGTGTGTAAAATCCAGCAACACAAACACAAAGGTTTCCCCCGATCCCCCCCCCCCCCCCCCCCCCCCCCCCCCCCACATAGAGAAAACCGGAGAACATTAAAACAAACTTTTAACAAACACTAAAAATTAAAAATAATGAACAGACTGCCGGCGGAGCTGCCATCGTATGGCGCCCCTGAGACTCTGGTGGAGGACTGAAGGGAATGTTTCAATTTGACTTATTGAAATCCATGAGATTGTTGGCTCCTCTATCATTGTGTGAAATGGGCAGTTTTGGTTGAGTGGAGTAGTAAAGTCGTTTGCTGAATGTTGCTATTTCTGGTTAGAAGGAAAATAATTTAAAGTTGGCAAAAATTGGCGTTGACTAGGCTCAAGAGTTCTTCATGTTTTAAAAACTATAACATTATTTTGTGAATTAAATTTGTTTACTTTTAGTTGCCAGGCGTAGAGAGTTGTCAGAACTACATATTCCGGTATGGTCGGCACCCACTCATGGAGCTCCCACTAGCTGTTAATCCAACAGGCTGTGCCCGTTCTGAACCAAAGATTATGACTCACTACAAACGGTAAGTATAGAGGAAATAAATTACCGCTAACGACGGCATCAACATGCTGCAGACAGGAACAAGTATTACTAAGTGATCTATGTTATGAGATTTAACCTACTATGGACAACATCGGAGGAGGGATGTGCTGGTGTAGGAGGAGTCCAGAGGAGGTTTACGAAAATGATCCCAGGATGACAGTGTTAACATATGATGAGTGTTTGACACTCTGGGCTGGGGGAGGGGGGGGGGGAGGTGGAATAATGAAAGGCGCAAATAGTGGAAGTAGAGAGGGGGCCGGGGGGGGGGGGGGGGAGGAGGTGGGAGGTTTTGTACAGAGGATGGTGGGTGTCTGGAACATGTCACCTGGGCTGGTGGTGAGTCAGATACACTAGTGGGATTTAAGAGCCTTTTATATAGTTATATGGACGGGAAAGGTATGGAGGGTTATGGTCTGAACGCAGGTGTATGGGACTAGGGGAGAATACGTGTTCGGCACGGACTAGAAGGGTCGAGATGGCCTGTTTCCGTGCTGTAATTGTTATATGGTTATATAGGCACGTGGATATGCAAGGAGGGATATGGGTCATGTTCAGGGAGGTATTAGTTTAATTTGGCATCATTGGACAAAGAACAAAGGATGTGTACCTGAACAGTACTGTTCGAAGTTCTATGCAGAAATCTGATGCGTAGAGACCACTGATGGCCCAAGATGCATGTTTAGTCTAATGAGGATGTCTCCAAAGATCTAAGGGCTTTGCTCCTGCAAAGTCTCTCTTTGTTTTGTTATTTAAAAATAGCAGGTGTAATTTTATGAATTACAGGATATAATTGTCCAATTATAAATTGTTTTGCTGTCTCCATAAAAGGCCACACACCTTGAACAGTACCAGCACATCAAAAGCATTTCAGAGTACAGTAACTGGAGAAATTAACACTCCCTACAGCAAGCAGTTTGTCCACTCCAAATCTTCTCAGTACCGCAGACTGAAAACTGAATGGAAAAATAACGTTTACCTGGCTCGATCTCGAATACAAGTGAGTTTAACACCAACAAGATGAGAAATGCTAGTGAAACAAATTGTGTACCCTGGAATCAAAGTTCTATTTCATTTCTTTAATATTTGTGTTTGCTATCCTCCAGATTTTAATTGAGAATTGTCCGCAGAGAACAATTTCACGCTTGCATAACCATAATTTCAATGATGATCACTTCATATGTTTGTACATTAGCTTCTATTCTAGATTCTTGGCTATTTTTCTGCCGTCATATGTTCTTATGTTTACAGTCTTCTGTGTTTGCTATAAACTGCTACACACCAAACAGTACGTTAATGAGATGAGAAGAACTTTTTTCACACCGAGAGTGGTGAATCTCTGGAACTCTCTGCCACAGAGGGTAGTTGAGGCCAGTTCATTGGCTATATTTAAGAGGGAGTTAGATGTGGCCCTTGTGGCTAAGGGGATCAGAGGGTATGGAGAGAAGGCAGGTACGGGATACTGAGTTGGATGATCAGCCATGATCATATTGAATGGCGGTGCAGGCTCGAAGGGACCGAATGGCCTCTACTCCTGCACCTAATTTCTATGTTCTATGTTAAAATATTTCTCTTGTATTGAAATTTATAGCGCATTTCTTATCTTATAATATTTGTGAATTGCGACGGTATAATATCAGTTTGTATATTTTTCAGTATTGGGCTTCAACTATAACCCTCGAGGCTCCCAGCTATCAATAATCAACCCTTCACAGTTCTTAGTATTGATGGAATTCATTTCAGTATTTGTACTACTTTTGTTTCCATGTTTTATAGGGTCTGGGTCTCTATGCAGCCAAAGACCTTGAGAAGCACACAATGGTGATTGAATATATTGGGACAATCATTCGCAATGAGGTTGCAAATCGCAGGGAGAAATTATATGAGACTCAGGTATGGATTAGCTTCATCTGTGTGCAGTTATGTTGTATACTGCTTCAAGCACAATTAGTTAGCTAATTTATTGATAAGTCTGATTCATTTTATCACCTTAATTGTTATGCCAACAAGTCAAATTTAGTTTCAAGTTTAAAATGAAAAGATTGCCAGGCATATTACTTTTCCATTCTAATACCGTCAGCTTTTGTGTTACCCTGCTGGTATTTATCCCTGATGTAATTCTCAGTCGGAGGTTTGCTGATTTTTTTTTTTTAAGTTTAGAGATACAGCACGGAAACGGGCCCTTCGGCCCACCAAGTCTGCATCGACCAGCGATCCCCGCACACTAACACTATCCTACGCACACTAGGGACAATTTACACTTGTACCAAGCCAATCAACCTACAAACCTGCATGTCTTTGGAGTGTGGGAGGAAACCGGAGCAACCAGGGAAAATCCCCGGGGAGAACGTACAAACTCTGTACAGACCGCACCCGTAGTCGAGATCAAACCTGGGTCTCCAGTGCTCCAAATGCTGTAAGGCAGCAACTCTACCGCTGTGCCGCCCACACTCTACAATTATAATGTAAACAGTTGACATGTAAAATTCAGCTACTGTCCATATCAACAAAGCTATGACTGGGAGATGGACAGACATCTGAGCAGCATTGGAGACTCTGGGAATAGACTGGCTATATTTGGGATGGAGATTTGTTTTTACAACTGCAAAACCCAAGTAATATAAGGAACTGAGGACAAAGGTTATGCTTATATTGTGACTTTTTTTAAAGCATTTATCCACTTTTTAAAAGAAGCTTTTTAAGAATATGGGCAGGGAAATCGGTAAGTGCATAACTGTTTCATAGAAATCGCACAAGGCAGCTGGGTTGAATAGTGACATAGGCAGCCCAGCTGCCCATGGCACTTCTGCAAAAGTGCTCCATATTTGCTTCATTCCCTGGAGTGTGATTCTATGATTCCAATTGGAAGTAAGCTTAAAAAGGCAGATTTTTGTCTAGGTGTGAAATGTTTAGTCAGAATAATGCATCATTTATTAAATCTAGTGGTGAAAGATATATATGTTGTTAGCTGTATATACTGTTGTGTATTAGAATATAATATAAGCATTGGGTGTCGTTCTTGTGCCTATGTATGAAATTTGATGTAGGTTAAATTGTTCTGTCAAATAACCTATATCAGATAATATATGTGCGATTATATGTTATTTACTCAAACGTTATATAATGTATAGAACTTATGTATAGGAAGGAACTACAGATGCTGGTTTACACCAAAGATAGACACAAAATGCTGGAGTAACTCTGCAGTACAGGCAGCATTTCTGAAGAGAAGGAATGGGTGACGTTATGAAATACTGTTGCAACAGTACAAAGGACGCAGATTTCTATGCTCCTTCCTTCACTGTTGACATAGTGTCAGTTTCTCACGTTAAGTTTTGTAACTAACATTGGAGCTGCTTCGACTCGGAACTATAATCTGAAGCATGAAATTACATTAACAGTGTCAAACTGAGCATTCCAAAGTTATAAAACTGTTCGAAGGGCGGAAGAGAAGTGGATAGGAAGCTAAGGATTGTTTTTGTTTTTTCTTCAGAATCGAGGTGTTTATATGTTTCGGATTAATAATGAGCATGTGATTGATGCTACTTTAACTGGAGGCCCAGCCAGGTAGGTGACTTTCTGGTGGGATGACATCAGCAGGCATTATGAAATATGGAATTTGGTAACTTCAGTGATTTACAAGCAGTCTGATTTTTATTATTATTCTCTTGGGATACTCTATCCTGTTTCTTCGCTGTCCTCGTCTATACAGTCTTTGCATGCAAGAGAATGTAGAAATCCACATCTAGGTTATCTCATCAGAAGGGTGATCCTGCAAAGTCTGACATAAAATAGTGGTTGTAAGTATTAGATAGATGTGCAGATCTTCCCCAGCTCGACTTGTGTACTGCCCGTACATACGAATGAGCGTTCAGGACAGTAGCAGGGTGGGTTTGCCTACTGCTGCAACGCTGCAAGCACCTACTGCCATGTAGGAACTAAGCCTTGCAACCTAATTTCCCACTTGTAAACTGTTTGGGTCACAAACATCTTTCAGGATCAGAACCCTGCCATAACCTGTGCCTTTTGTGACTTTTGACAATGAGCCTTTTTTCGTTGCTGATTAGTAAGGAAATTGATGTTTTTTTTATAAATGGGATATTTGGGAATTGATTCTTGTAAAAGTTTTATTACAACATTGACAGCTTTGTTTTGCATTCTACTCAATGTATTTACATCCCAGTATTATGCATCAGTACTGGAAGTATCTTTACTAATTGTTGAGCCTGTGATATTGCTTTTTATATTTTGAAATCTGCTGAACCATGATTGTATTTAAAAAAAAAAAAAATGTTGTTTCTATATGTACTTTTGTGATGTTGACTGGCTGCTTTTCTCTTTTCTCGGGGAAAAAAATGCCTACTGTGCAGATATATCAATCATTCCTGTGCCCCCAACTGTGTGGCAGAGGTTGTGACCTTTGACAAGGAGGACAAAATAATCATTATCTCAAGCAGGCGAATTCCAAAAGGTGAAGAGGTAAGTGGCTAAAAGAAAAGAGGAAAAGGAAGATAAGAAATAATACGAGAAATGTTCCCACTGACGCTTATCTGAAGTGTAGCAAGCCCAAGAGTAAGTTTGCTCACTTCGTTTCTTGTGTGTTGCTAGTTTAGTCCAAAATGTTACATAATGGATAACAAAACAGACATAATAAAAAGGAACTGCAGTTGGTGGTTTGTACCAAAGATAGGCACAAAATGCTGCAGTAACTCAGTGGACCAGGAAGCATCTCTGGAGAGAACCGTATAGGTGACATTTTGAGTCGGGGTCCTTCTTCAGACAGACCAGGTAGACGTAATGGTTTAAGAAAATCTGTTGTCCTTGAGATGAATTCTATTTTCTGACATGTTTGCAGCCCTGCGTGTGGACTATTATTTAGCACATAGAACTAATAGATTAATATGAAAGGGCTTGCTTAAGCCTCTGGCTATTTCTGGTCACCATCGGTCTCTCCTCCCACCACACGCTAAGTGTCCATGTAACATTCCCTCGGGATATATGTTCAAAGCTGTAAAATATGCTGCATTCTAAAAATATTTCTTTCATTTCAAATGAAAAATAGCACAAGCATGATCTGCACTAAATTTCATTATAAAAACATAAATGTTGTAGAGGTAGGCAACAAAATTGAAAAGATTTATTGTTGTATATTTCAGTGTCTGTGAGATTATTTAAAATATATTTTACTCTTTGTAAAGTTATTGAAATTGGGAGGCTGTATAATTTAATAACTACATAATCAAAAATACATCAGCTGACCAGTTTAGTTATCTCAAAATAAATAATGTAGATAAAAGGAAAATGGTGGGTATACTGTACTTAATTTTCCAAAGGTTGCTGCATTAGGGGAAGATAAAAGATCTTGGTGTAGGAGGTTTCATATTAGCATGGATAGAAAGTTTACTGGCTAACAGGAACCAGGAGTAGACATTAATGGGTCTTTTTACTTTGGTATGATTTTAGAAGTGGTGTACCATAGCTGCCAACCAGTTCTCTATCCATGTCAATAACCTACCCCCAATACCATGCGCTCTAACTTTGCACACTAATCTCTTGGAGAACATGGATAGGTGACGTTTCGGGTCGAGACCCTTCTTCGAATTGATTGTGGAGGGGAGGGAAAGAAAGCTTGAAGAGAGGAGGGGCAGGACAAAGCCGAGGTGAGGCTTTCCGTTCCAGGAGTTCTGAAGTATCCTGTTTCGGGAAACGTGGGTTCCCCTCCACCATGGTTGATGGAGCCCTCGCTGGCATTTCATCTTTTTCCCAGACGTCTGCTTCCTCTGCCTCCTGCCCTCACCAAAGACAACATCAAAAGAGTTCCCTTGGTCTTCCCCCCCACTAGCCTCCACATCCAGCGTATCATCCTTTGTTTCCATTTTGGTGGAAATGGTCATCTTAGAATATTTCTAAGACGGAGGGAAATAGATACTTGGTAACCTTTCATTCATTTGCTTACCACAGATAGACAAGAATGCAGAGCAGATCAGCCATAATCTTATTGATTGATAGAACTGGCTGAGGAGCCATTTGGCCTTCTCCTTTGTGTACACTCTGAATGTTGATTGTTCAGTAAATAGTTCCTGCATTAATAATGATTTTTCTTCCTTCAGTTGACATATGACTATAAGTTTGATTTTGAAGATGATCAGCACAAGATTCCATGCCATTGTGGAGCTCTCAACTGCAGAAAATGGATGAACTAAGGCAACCCGAGCAAGTTTAGCTGACTCAGAATTCACAATAATTTCAGATGGTTCACAACTCTAGTCAACATCTGCTATACTTGGATAAATCGTTCTGACAGATCCTCCTTCATGAAGATGGGAAGAATTCCCACTAGTTCACAATGAAGTATTTACTGCGATCCATGATGGGAGTATATCTGTGGTTGGGAGTTCGTGTAGTGATCAGATGTGCAGAACCTTTTAACAACATTTAGCAAACAATGAGTTACTAAAACAAATGGACTGAGCAGGTGTACAAAGATACTAAGATGCACAGCCAGTGACTGCGTTTTCTGCCAGGTCTATGGGTTGCTTCTGAATGTAATCTCTGGATTTTCTTTTGTCTAGTTCCTGCGAGAGAGAGAAAGAGAGAGAGAGAGAGAGAGTGAGAATGAGAATCTCTCAGCTGTGCAGCCCTTTTCTGATGGGACTTAATCTATAGGAAAGATTATATTTCTAATGAAATTCAGCCAAAGGAGGGAAGACTGGGATTGAAAAGTCTATATCTTTCCTAACTCTGCTGGAAGTGGTCTCTGATGTTAGACAGAGGTGTGGTACATATCAAAGTCAAAGGGAATTGCATTTTCATCCATTACGGTTTTTTTTAAAGAATATTTGAATATTGCAGGGTTGATGTAAAATAAACACTTTTGTGGGAGCGGATTGATTATGAAACCAAGGCAGCAATGTAATGAACAGCACTCCTAAAAACACTAGAGTTTTAAAGAGATAGTGTCCCTTGGGTGTGATAAATTGAACTGCATTAGTATGTTGGATTTCGCATACTATTTGCCCTAATTGTATCCCAGGGAATCAGTGTGGGATATTTTTATTTTGTTTGTAAACATTTCTGATTACTACTTCAAAATCTTTGATTTTTGAAGTAACATACCCATTTTGTGTGTTATTATCACCAGATTATTTATTTCAAAGGAAATAAACTCAATTTTTGACCAATATCTTGGGGGAAAAAAGTACCGAAGTAGCGTGATAGAAACAGAGAAATGTAAACATCCATCCATGTTGGTCGCAGTGTGTACGATCTAAGTGACCATATAAGAAATGTTCATCTTTTACACACGGTTATTCAAAAATAAATGTGCAAAAGAGACTTTTTGAAAGACAATCCACGTTGGTAAGGTCTCACTAGGACCAGTTTTAATGGTTCTGTGTTGGGAAGTTACTGGAAGTGAATTTCATTAATGGGGACACTTGGGCTGGCACAATAATAATACTGTTACTGTTAAGGTCCACCTGTAACAGTCAGTTGAAAACAAAGGATCAAAATAAATTGACCAGCTTTCAATCCTTTTCCTCTTGACGATCCCTTTTAAACTGTCGACCTGACAACGCATATTTTCATGATTGATGAGAATTTCTTCCATCACACAATTCATATTATTTTAAAACTAGAATAATTCAGAGGGATTTCAAGGAGGACAGTGGGGACGGATCACATCAATTCTAAGTCCTCAGTTGCTGAGCAAAATATAGTGAAAAGGAAGGTGGCACAAAGAAGACTTGGTCCGAGGCCTCCTTGATCCTGATCAGTCAGTATCAAACGGGCAAATTGTTAAGGCATTTGGTTCAACGCACAAACGGACTCTCTCTGAAATCTCTTGCAGAGGAGACTTGCACTGAAGGATTTCTTACCTACTTGATTCCACAAGTCATTTTACTGTAGTTTTGTTCCTGTAATATATATATAAAAGTGTGAATTTTATTCGGAACAGTAGGATAGGTCTGGATGGGGGAGATTTTTTTTATTGGCGCGATTCGTGAAAGCTGCTTCCCCCACTGCATCTTCTCCACGCTGCAACTGTAAAAATGTAAATACAAACTTGTAGAAATCTCCAAAGCAGAAACCACTGGATCAGATTCTCATTCGTACAAATGAACGGTTGGTATTGGTGATATAAAATAGCTGCTGGTTGGATTGAAGCAGGGAAGACATTAGCATGCAATGAGAAGATTCTAGGTAATGTAGATCATGTTAGATAAATTTAAGCTTACAGTGTTTTACTGTTTTTATAATAAAAGCTGATTTCACCCCCTCTTCAACTGATAGGGGCCGGGTGACTTTTAATGGAAGAATCTAATTTAAAAATGGGGCTCTTTCATGTTAACTGAAGATGTCCGCAGAGCCCGAATGCATTGTGAGATCCTCCATCCCTAAGCAGGGGAGGTTGCAGTCACATCATGTATTTGTTGGAACGTGTTCAGTTAACACATGAAAATGTCCTGTTTGCAGTAAAGCCTTGTTCATACTGTTTACACTCTGAGCTAGGTATTTTGTGGTGCATTTTATCCTTGCAATTGGGGCAAAAACAAAAGCAGAGATTTGAGTATTTTTTAATGACAAAATAAACTTCTAGAATATGAAAGGGTTTTTTTTGTTTGTGTTGTGTGCATTCTGTACAGCAAATGTTGTCACTGGTAATGAATTAAAATTATCCTTTTTTATTGTATGTGGCATGTTTTTTTTGTACTGAACATAAGTTGAATTGTATATAATTTATGTCAAAAGAGCCAAGATGTTTCTTGCTCTATGTATTAAATCTCCTGCAGGAATAAGCTTATTCTGTACATCCCTGGTACATGTAGAGACCGTTAATGATCATGTTGGCTAGATTGTACAAACCTTTTTTAAATACAAAATGTAGCATCTTTGCATTACTGTATGATAAATAGGGACATTGTTCCTACAGAGGTGAATTTACTGCATTAAAATTGTTTGAAATAAAAACATCCTTGGATTACATTTATTGGTCTCAAGTTATCATGAGATGTTGGATTGCAACAGTGAAGAGTCTTGGTTATATTGTGCTTGTTTCTTATATTTCCATACGTCACACCACTTAAAGGTCTTGACTATCTATCTGTGATAACTCCTTCATAAAGCAGCAATACAATTATGTGATTGCAAGGAGTTATGGAGGAAACGATGATATAAGAATATTTGTAAGGATTTGTTTCGTTTTTTGGAGAATGGACTCTTGCAACTATTCACGGCAAATGTTTCTGTCTTAGAATAACAACCTAGCAGTGGCACCAAAGACTTTTCTCACCACTTGAATTATTTTCCGCAGAAATAGTTTTAATTTCTGGATTTGTGTATCTGAACCCGATTCTTGTCCAGTTGCATAATGTGTGGTTTGGTAACCCCACCAACACTAAATAAACTTCAAGGGACAATCTCTTTTGAGTGGTGAATGGACTTGAGATTAGCTGTCATGTGAAAAATGTCCTTAGTGGTATTTAGTATTGATGGTGGATACATTGGTGGAGATCAGGACACCATCCACTTGGTGTTCACCTACCAGCTAAACTTATAGAAGGTTATTCACTGGCAACTCGGTCTCTGAAGCTGGCTCCTAGCTGATTGATTGTAAAGCGCAAAGATGCTTCCATTTGCAAATGTTCAAAAAATAAAAATGAGATTAAAATATTCAATTTGATACCTAGTTTGATTTAAATTACCTGAATTATTTTTCACCTTTTCCATCTGTTTTGAAATGACTGGAGCCACTTACCTGCATCAGCTACATAAATAGTTACATAGAAAATGGGTGCAGGAGGAGGCCATTCGGCCCTTCGAGCCAGCACTGCCATTCATTGTTATCATGGCTGATCGTCCCCAATCAATAACTCGTGCCTGCCTTCTCCCCATATCCCTTGATTCCACTAGCCCCTAGAGCTCTATCTAACACTCTCTTAAATCCATCCAGTGACTTGGCCTCCACTGCCCTCTGTGGCAGGGAATTCCCAGAGTTTTTTTTTCCCAGGGTTGGGGAATCAAATAGTAGAGGGAATTGATTAAGGTGAGAGGGAAATATTTAATTAATGGCAACTTTACAGAGGCTGGTGGGAACTAGAGGAAGTGATTGAACCAGATAACAACATTTATATGTGAATGGGAAATGTTTAGGGGGTTATGGGTTGAACGCAGATGAATGGGACTAACTTAGATGGGTATCTTTGTTGGCATAGACGAGTAGTACTGCATGACTGTACACTTGACAGAAACTTCAGTACATACCAGATGCTGTATTCTGGCTGTGGCAAATCTAAGCTTGCAGCCCATCAGAGCTTATTGATGTAGCATTTGAATTGCATGCAATATAGATTTTGCCTTCAACAAGGAATCTGCAGGACTGGAAAAGAACACTGGCACACAGCTGGCTTGCATCTGGACAGGAGCACAACTTAATCTATTCTCCTGGCTCTGAAACCTCGACTGCAATGTCATGGGGCAATAAATTGCTCATAAAGGTTACATAAAACAAAACGGGATCATTACCTTTTTGAAGGGGGTAATTAAAATAAAATATAAATAAGGAATCAGAACACACTGCTTGATAGTTTTGTTATTACAAAAACTAACGCAAGTCTAACACAGCACAGAAACAATCTGAAGTTGGGGGTCGACCCGAAACATCACCCATTCCTTCTATTCAGAGAAGCATATTCCACTGAGTAACCCTGACATTTTGTGTCTATCTTTGATTTTTTTTAAACAGCCCCTTCAGCCCACCACATCAGTGCTGACCATTTTGCCCATCCACACTAATCCCATTTAACTCAATAGGACCGTATCCTTCTGTTCCTTGCCTCCAAGCAGTGGCGGACTGGCCAGGGTGTCAGCTTGCCCACCTGGCAAGTGGGCCCCTGATGAACCAATATTTTTAGACCCAGTCCACCACTGCCTCCAAGTCTCTGTCCAAATGCTTCTTCAATGTAAATTTCGAGTTACCCATGTGGCCTTTTACAAATGCAATCAAAAGATATTGTTGTGCTGTGCATAATTGCAGCTACTGCTAAAATCTATTCACTGAAATGTCATTAAGCAAAAAACATCGGGGAGGAGGGGGGGGGATTAAAAAGCATATTTGTGTAAATGATTTGGATGAAAGCACCCTCAGCATTCATTCCCTTCAGCACTGGCACACAATGGCTGCAGTGTGTACCATGTTTATAATGCGATGTGCTTGCTCCCGCGGGATACTCCCACTTCCCAATCTCTACCACCAAGACACACAAGAGTAACAGGTACATGGGAACACCATCCCTGCACATTCCTCTCCAAGTCACACAATATCCTGAGTGAAATATGTTTACTGGGGTATCGTCCAAAGCATGGAACTCCCTGCCCAACATCACTGTGGGAGCACATCACCAAAAGGCCTGAAGCAGTCGTAAGAAGGCGGTTCACCACCCCCATGTTGAAACAAATAAAGCCCTGTGGCAAATCTTAAATATCAATTGTAATCCGGAATGTATGAAAGACTTGAAGCGCAAAATATTATCGCATTTTCTACAAGATTTTATTGTACTCTCCCACAACAATGATCTGAACAACATTTATTTGCCAAATTAATCTATCTACTATTAACTTGTTGGTGTCGTTTTTGAGAGATGCATCTGGGTAAGAAACTGCAATTTGTCAATCCTGCACTTGAATTGGAAGGTGCACAGAGTGCAAGCTGTTATCAGGCAACTGAACCATCCTACCAACAACTAGAGAGCGGTCCTGACCGATCTACCTCAATGGAGGCCCTCGGACTATCTTTGATCGGGCTTTACTGGACTTTATCTTGCACTAAATGTTATTCACGTTATTCTCTTTATCACGTATCTGTACACTGTGAATGGCTCGATTGTAATCAGGGCTTGGACACGCTAGAGGCAGGAAACATGTTCCCGATGTTGGGGGAGTCCAGAACCAGGGGTCACAGTTTAAGAATAAGAAGTAAGCCATTTAGAACGGAGACGATGAAACACTTTTTCTCACAGAGAGTGGTGAGTCTGTGGAATTCTCTGCTTCAGAGGGCGGTGGAGGCAGGTTCTCTGGATGCTTTCAAGAGAAAGCACTTTCAAGAGTCCCCAGTATGTGTAGGATATTGTTAATGTTGTGGGATCGTTGGCTGGTGCGGACAGTGTGCCGAAGGGCCTGTTTCTGCACTGTATCTGAGTTGGATGATCAGCCATGATCATATTGAATGGCGGTGCAGGCTCGAAGGGCCGAATGGCCTACTCCTGCACCTAATTTCTATGTTTCTATGTTTCTATGAGAGAGCTAGATAGGGCTCTTAAAGATAGTGGAGTCAGGGGATGTGGGGAGTAGGCAGGAACAGGGTACTGATTGGGGATGATCAGCCATGATCACATTGAATGGCCGTGCTGGCTCGAAGGGCTGAATGGCCTACTCCTGCACCTATTGTTTATTGTCTATTGGGAAGGAATGGACAGAATGAGTGAAGTGCCCCGACCCAAAACATCACCCGTTCATTCCCTCCCCAGATATTGCCTGACCCACCGAGTTCCTCCAGCATTATTTTGTTTTACTTGGAAGCAATTAAATGGTTCTCAGGCTGTCAACTTAGCTTTAGTTTAGTTTAGAGATACAGCGTGGAAACAGGCCCTTCGGCCCACCGAGTCAGCACTGACCAGAGATCCGCACATTGCACCTGCACACACTAGGGGTCAATTTTACACTTATGCCAGGTATACAAACTCAAGCCAATTAACTGCCTATTTCCTTCGCTCCATAGATGCTGCTGCACCCGCTGAGTTTCTCCAGCTTTTTTGTGTAACCTACAAACCTGAGTTGCTCGAGCTAGTTTTGCTCAGGTTTTCAACATCTGCAGTTTCATGTGTCTCCTATTGCTAATAAGTATTACTTTAACACTAATTAAATTGTGGTCTTAAAATGTATACAGTTTAATTTAAGTATTCTGAATTTCATTCATTTCAAAGGTCTCCAACATGCCACTACATTTCCTGCAACTAATATTACATTTACTCTTGGGTCAAATTCCATATAAATCAGCAGTGAGATGTTATACAAGGCTTTAAAACCCAAAGTTTTGTATTCTTAATTGATTTTAAAACAGTAACCTCTGGGTAATAGTAATATTTTGGGAACAGTTGTACATTAAATACATCGAATGTTGATTTCTCCATCTGTTGAGCAACATTTGTGCCTGCGGGAAAATTGCATGTTCAGGAAA